>NC_134484.1:394216122-394516122 GCF_040206685.1 Ascaphus truei | reverse complement strand
TAGGTTATCTGTTTATACATCTATTAGGACTCTTAAGTTCATACTGTGGATATTAATATCCTTATGTTATTAACTTTGATTATTTCCTTGAGTGCAACTAATAGGGGACTGTTGTGACCTCTGTCACTTTTTTCTGTTGGTTTCATATGTTATTTCCCCGTGCACCAGGTCTACTTTACATATTATTTGATATTTACTGCACCGACACACTTTATTCAAGTAAATACCCAGTATGTACCTGGCAGATACCTGGAATGCGCCGCTCCTCACCTCTGACAAGCCCCGTTGTGTTTGCCTTCCCAGCCTGGGTTCATGCCTGGCTGACGGGCGGCTGATCTGTTAAATGATAATGATTAGGATTTAATAGGCTGCAATGCTTCGCGTGTCTACCAGATGGCATAAATTCATGAATTGTAATGCAGTATATATATATATACTGTGCAGTATTGCAGCCAGCGGGAATAAAATGCTTCAATCCCTGCCTGGAAAATACGCATGTCCATATGCAAATATATGTTGGCTTCCTTAATCTTACAGATATTTAGTGGTTTATAGCTTATCCCTACAGACATTTTGTTTGAACTTTTACCTCCACTGCTAATTTCTATCCACAAGGTCTCTACATTTTTCATAATTCCCTTCCTAAACATCTTCTCTTATAATAGGTTTTAGATCCGGTCTAAAATATAAACAAACTTCACCACCTCTTCTATTTGTTCTATCCTTCCGAAAAAGGGAATAACAATAATATAAATTGACTGCCTAGTCATGAGTTTCATTCCACCATTTATCAGTAGTGTCTGTAATATCATATTGCTCACAAATAGCTATTAATTAATGCTCTCCAATTTTATCTCTTAGCCTTCTTGCATTGGCAAGCATGCATTTACGTTTTTTTCCCATCTGTACAAGTGTTATCTTATCTGCTCCTGCCTTTCCACTCCAATTGAATTTTGTATTTAGAAGTTTACTAGTAATTCGATTGTAAGCTCTTCAGAGCAGGGGGTCCTCTTCCTAAATGTTAATTTTTATGTCTGAAGCACTGTAAGAGATGTGTGCCGAGGTACATGTAATGGAGACTGATTTGGGTGGAATTATATCTTGGCTTTATTAAGCCTGTTCCTTTATCCAGACAAAACATACTAAAACAACAAAATAACAAAACCCTATCCATTTGTAAGGGCTATCTTTCTTCCCCAGACCCTATCTGCAAGGCTGGAGGGATTTTCCCATTACTAGCCTATCACCCCAAAGTCTCAGGAAGTACCATAAGTTGGTGGACCTCCATATCAGTCACAGGTAGGTTCCTGTGTCCTAGGTGTCCAGGAAATCTAGGCTTCTGGATGTCTGGATGTCTTGATTTCAGCACAACCTTTGTGCTCAAGACAGTGTCTGTGTGCAGGCTTCTCTGCTCTCCCTCTGTCAGCCCAACTGTGGGCTAAAAAAATCTCTCTCCTGTATCTCACACGAGGCTTTTCTTACAGACTTAATTGGCCAGGTGGAGTCTGGTTAATTGCCTGCTGCACTTAACAAGATCCTTTCTGAATTTTAGAGATACTGTAGTTTCTTCAACAGGGATAAGTCCCTGTTACAAGCACTTATTCCCATGATCTGTTATTTGTATTATTTGTTATTTACTGTATATGATTGTCACATGTATTACTACTGTGAATTGCTATGTATATTAATGGCGCTATATAAATAAAGACATACATACTGTACATACATATTATCTGTATAAAAGATGGGTGCCTCCCTGCCTGCCAAACTCCCACTTCCCTCCATTCCCTCTCTATGACCCCTAGCCATTTCCCAATTTCTATCTATTCTGTCTAGTCTATAATAGGTTTTTGTCCCTCCCATCCTTCCTAGTTTAAAATCTCCTCCAACCTTTTTAACATTCTCCCTCTTTCCACAGAAGATTCCTCTTCATTGAGGTGCAATCCATCCCTACCATAAAGATAACACCTCGCATAAAAAGACTTGCAGTGCTATAAAAACCACAAATCCTCCTTCATATACCACTCTCATAGCAATGCATTAACCTCCCTAACCACCAACTGTCTCCTTGGGATAGGTCATGACACTAATAATATTTCAGAAAATACTACCTTGGAGATTCTTGCATTAAGGTTGAGGCCTGAATTCATTTTTTAAGACCCTTCATCTTTCTCTAACTTTATCCTTGGTTCAAACATGTACCAAGACTGCCGGGTCAGTCCTATCCCATCCCATCCCAAAAACCTGTCTACCCAACCCGCAATGTGCCAAATACGAGCCTCAGTGTGACAGCAAACTGTTTGTTTCATGTGGTCATGGTAACAGATTTCCCTTGCTACCCTCCTAATAATGGAGTCCCCTACCACCAAAATCTTTCTTGTTGTCTGAGTATCCAGAGTCACCTGACTGCTAGAGGAACTATTCCCTTGGCTTCTAGAATAATCAGTATCTCCCAGTCTTGCCATTCCTGCCGCGATGCCCCCAATATGTTCACTCAATCTGGCAAATCTTTTGTGATTGATTAGCCCAGAACTGGCCTCCCTCTTCCTATTCCCCATCCTTCCCCTTCTAACTGTTACCTATCAGATCCTGGTCCTCAGTCACAGTTCCATTCTCTGCACCACTTGTCCCAGCCAGGGCCTGCTCAGTGGGCACTATACTTCTTCTAAGAAATCCATGTTCCTGCAAAATGCCTCTTCAGACCTGCAATCTGAGACTCTAAAGTGACTATCTGCTCACACTTCCCAAAGTGCTATGCTCCCTGGAACATAGCTCCAAGTGCACATACATATGACAAGATGTGCATTGAGTGGCATTCTTAATCCTGCTCATTGTTGCACTATGGAGTATAAAGTGCTAAAAAGTTACTGTGCTTCAATATTCCTTCTTTCATTCCTTCTTTGATTCAACTCATTCCTGTTCTAATTCCATACTTCAAACACAATTGTAATTTCAGTTACACAGATCAGCTCTCGCAAGCTCAGGATTTGTTAAAAGCCTCTGTTTTAAAGACAGACACACTAATCAGGTGTGTTAGGCCAGCATTCAACTAAACCACACCTACTGCAAGCTCAATATGCCAGTATTGTCCATCAAAGTATCCAAAAGGCAGTAAAACTAGGGTCTAGCACTATCCAGTACTATCTCATGTCAGAGGCTGCTGTTTAAAAAAAAAGTAATTAAATACTCACTCTCCAGCATTTTGTATGTACTACTATATGAAGCAGTAACTCAGTAAACTCTCTATACCTGTAGGTACATTATTGTGCTGTATCTGTGAGTACTCTATACTTAATTCATATTGCAAAACATTTGGTAAAATAAAAATGTTTTCCGGAATCTGCCTAAAAATTATTAAAAGACACATACAGTAATTTTAATGCACAACTTTCACAGACTGTAACTCAACAGGTTATTGGCACTGACACTAAACCTGCCAGAGTTGACAAACATGGAAGCCCACACAGGATTTGTCGCCCCATTTGTTTGTCGCTGTGGGATCATAGTCTGGTGCTCTGAATGCGGCAGTGGTTTCTGTAGCTGATGCCTCTGCCATGTATTGTATTGTATGTCTTTATTTATATAGCGCCATTAATGTACATAGCGCTTCACAGTAGTAATACACGTGGTAATCAAATAAATAACAGATAATATAAATAACAGATCATGGGAATATGTGCTTCAGACATAAAAGTAACATTAAGGAAGAGGAGTCCCTGCTCCGAGGAGCTTACAGTCTAATTGGTAGGTAGGGAGAACGTACAAAGACAGTAGGAGGGAGTTCTGGTAAGTGCGTCTGCATGGGGCAGTTCTGTTTTCGTTTTCAGTTTTGGGTGTGTGTAGAGGGAGAAAGGGGGTGGCCCGGTATTAAAGGGGTTGCACCCCATATGGCCATCCCCTGACCTCACTAGAGAAACAAGGGGTTAACTGGACTGCGGTCCAGGGATGAGATTTGCACCTTGTTGTACCTTGAAAATGTATGTTCCCCTGTTTCCATGTTTCATTATAAGCATGTATTTTAATGTTTTAAAGTGCATTTCTGTATCTCCAGTTATGGAGGTCGCAGAGAGTTCATATTTGGCCAATATGTGGAGTCACTGTAGGCATTAAAAACTGGCAAAGGTCGACCCACTCAGCCCACCAGAATGGAACTTATTCATATGTTTAGATATTAAAGTGTATATGTATTTTATTTTGGATCTGTTCTGAAAATGCAGACGCCATTTGTTAGGCTAATAAGTCATGAAGGGCAGACGGCTGAGTAGCCTAAGCACGGTGATCAAAAAGTAACTGCCTTGATTGTTACCCACTGTCTAGGGATTAAGTATTAGTCAATCAACAAACTCTGCCAGTCTAATTGTTACCTGAGGGCATGGGTTAGTCTGTTAGTCTGTGTCTCCACATTAGAGAGTGGGTACAGTTAATTGTTCACCAATAGGCTGTGTTCAATGTTAAGAATAGGGTTGCACAGGTATATAAACTGTGTCAACCCTACAGTTTTTAGTTGTGCTGGATTGCTGGAGTTGTGCTTCTGATACCATCTTGAATGTCACTGGATTGCTGGAGTTGTGCTTCTGATTCCACCTGGAATGTCACTGGATTGATGGAGAATTGCTAGCTGATACTTCTCCATTCCCCAACCCTGAGTAAGTGTTATCTTCTTGCCTGTTAATTGTACTATATTGCTGTGTTCACCTTATTTAAGGAATAAATTATATTTTATTATATCTAAGCCTCGTTCAGTTCAACCTGGATATTTTGTGTTCATTATATCTTGTCTTAAGCTACCGTGACAAGCTCTATCATTAACTGGTGGCAGCGGTGGGATCTGAACTGAACCTGTATTACAGTGTACGGTAATTACCCTGTAATATAGTGGGAACTCGAAGGGAATTGCGAGTTCCTGGGACTAAAGATATTGAACACACAGTAGTGCAACAGTTAACACAAGTTGTAACACCACCTCACTGCTGCGACCGTGAACCATAAGTGAGGCTGAAGGCTCATCCAACATGTGGACCCGAGCTCAGCTGAAGGACAAGTGCCGTGAATATGGACTGCCCTATGAGAACCAGGAAGTCGCAGACATGGTTGACGCAATCGGTGACTATGAACCTCAGGATACGGCTCAGCTTGCCCTTTTACAGCCACCCGGAGATCAGGGAAGGAACCCAGTGCCGGGGCGGCGGAATCTCGGGGAGGGAACGAGTGCACCTCATGGGAGCAGTGCAACAGGAGGGGTACTGGTTGCTGCGGCTACCAGTCTGTTCACCCCTGAAATGTTGGCACTAATTACTGCATGGGGAGACAGAGGGACACCGGAGGAGCGGCTGCAGTTTATCACTACGGCAGTGAACAAACCCGCTTATTGCCCCCCTGTCCAACCCAACACAGATGAACTCAAACTGGATCAGCACAGTCTCACCAAGTTCGTGGAAGGAATTGACCAGATTGACAGTTTCTTAAAGAACTTCGAAACGCAGTGCCGGCGGTACAAAGTGCTTCCCCAGCATAGGGTTGCATGTTTGGACCCCTTACTGTCCGGCTTGGCTAAGCAGACAATGATGGCACTTCCAGATGAGTATGCTGATGACTACGAACACCTGAAAGAACTGTTATTGTTTCAGTATGGTTTTACCCCTGAAGCCTACCGGGATAAATTCCGGCAGGAGGAGAGGCAGTCCCAGGAGTCCTATGTTACCTACGTGACACGCATGGCTTTGTACGGGATACGCTGGGTGGAGGGCTATGAGGCACGGACTTACCAACTCCTGCTGGACCTCATCTTTCAGGAGCAGCTCATGGAGCAGTGCCCGCCGGCGGTGAGGGCTTGGGTGTACGACAAGAAACCCAAGACTTACCAGGAGGCGGAGAGGCTTGCAGATGACTATGTGGCCAGCCGAGCCCTGATGACACCAAAACAGTAGCCAAGGCGGCGGTGGCGGCGGAACTGGCCAGAAAGTCTGCCAATACCCTCCAATGGACTCAGAGGCCGGCTGCAGGCAGCAGTCCACCGAAGGCGGGGGAGCTCCGGCATGAGCGCCGGTGCTACAACTGCAACCGCCCTGGTCACATCAGACCAGATTGCCCAGAACCCCTGCATTCTGGTGGACCCCATCGGGGGCAACGCACCCCAGCTGCAAAGCCGGTAGCCCGCGTGCGGGTGGCTTCCACCACAGACTCCGGACCGGTCATGGAACCAACCCCTAGCGAGACGTCCCATGCAACGCCTGTCCCGGTTTCATCGGTGCCTACAGCCAGGAGCGGGGGACATCTCAGCGCGGACCTGCAGCAGACAGACGGCCGGAGCAGACATCTTACCCCGGTCACAGTCAGTGACCGGCAAGCAGTCGGCTTGATGGATTCAGGAGCTGCAGTTACCCTGGTCCGACCTGATATGGTCCGGCCAGAGGAATTGATCCCATGCCCTGGGATACAGATCACTGTGGCCGACGGAGAGCCATGTTTCTTGCAAGTGGCCAGAATTGTACATTTCTTGTGAAATCTCATGGAACGGACAGGCTAGGGTCAGGAAATCCCTAGATACAAATAGGCTACATCTGTACTGTGTGCACTTATTTACTGCATAATAGGAGAATATTGCTGTAAGAGGTTTTGTGATTTCTTGTATAAATAATTCCATCAGACAAATGTTAAATTTAAAAAATATATATTTAATACCTTAAATATAGTAGTTTAAAAGAAATACTACAATCTATTGATTGCGTTATACAGTAATTTGCTAAACATTTAAACGGTAATTAAAAAGTTTAAAATTAAATGAATAATTCTACTTTGTGATTAACTTAACAGCAAATTAAAACTATTTTAGTTATAATAAGTTACCCTCTCACATTATATTTAATATCCTGACAGTAGTAGATTTCACTTGGTAAATGCACATAATATTTTGTTTTAATTACTTCTTGCAGATAAATGAACCAAATTAATTAATCTAAGCCACATAAACTTAGAAAGTTGTGAAGGACTTTGAATGGGATAATTAAGGTACAAATCACTGAGAGATAACTACATGCCTATGTGGGTTGACACTGCATTTTTCGTCTTTTACTTTTTATTCATCAATTGAAAATCATTTAAGCTTAAATACTGTAAATTAAAGTGCATTAGAACTTCACTACTTTTGTAACTGTACCAACTATTCTTTCTGGTATGTACTGCAAAATACCCACCATAGCAACTGTACTCACTTTTGCCAGTGCAGACAAATTCATTTTCATGAAATCAAACTTTTTCCTGCATAGACTCCTAGCAAGATGTAATTCTGATTGGTAATAGGGATTATTATTTTAAATATGCTTTCCCCCTCAAATAATTATTACCCCTGGTATACAAAATAAGTAAATAAATATGAGAACACAGCTTAATATAGCATTAACAGAATTTGTACAATGTAATAAAAAATGTGTTTATAAAAATATCATAGTGTTAAATTATGTAAAAATCAGAGGGAGAAAAACATATGAGATCTGCCGCTCTGATTTTATTATAATTATTTCCATTGCTAAAGGTTGGTTATTTACTGTACTTTTCCTGTACTGTACCTTTTCAGCAAAAAGATCCAAATTAAAACAAGATAACCACTAAATATAATTAATAAATCTGACAATAACGTGCCATTATCAAATACATTCTCTGAATTAAATCAAATACCACATACATAGTTATATTTCAGATTTTAACATGTTTAAGTTCACCTTAGTCAGTACATTCGTTTTACAAAATCAGGTACCATATTCAAAAAGGTCCTAAAAGTACAGTCAGAAATTCTGTAGGGAGCACAGTCAACAGAAAAAGCATATTGTATACAGTAATTGCAATTAACAATTGAATACCCTTATTAAACTAGTGTAATGGTTTGCACAAGAATTTAATTTACATCAAAGTGGTTAAAGTGGTCGCAAACACCTAACACTTGGAAAGGTGTATTCTGTTGATTGTGTTGTACTTTAACGCAGTGTTTTTCAACCTTATAAGAACTGTTTGCTAAACCTTTTAAAATATATTGTGACGTCAAAGATCCCCTTAAAATGCATTGTGACATTGCGGAACATGGTGACAGAGCACTGGTCATGGTTGGGTGCAGAGGGTCCTGAAATCTAGTTAAGGACATGTTAGCAAAATGGAGAGAGGTTCTTTCTCCATTTGGTTTAAACTAATTGGTTTTGGATAGTAAAGCTGCTGCCATTCTAAAGTCCTAACAATTTTGTGTTCATTATGAGGTCTAGATTTTGGGGTGATAACAGGGATGTTTTTTCATTGCTAAAGCGTATCTTTTACAGTTTTTTTTATATTACATACTGTAATGCATATTTTTCAAAATGTATTCATTTGAAATTATTTGTTTTATGCTGTAATATCCATGATGTTTTCTCTGTTTGGATACATACTGTAAATCCATTAGCGCACAATTTGTGCTACTGTATATATTTGAAAGCTGGACTTTGCAATGTTTTTCTTCCTAGGCAAAATATACAGAAGCTGTTATTGTGACTTTTGACTTGACCAGTAGGAGGGTCAGTTTGTTATCTAGAAAGTATTATTGATAAATGTGTAAGAATTGAAAATGGAATTGAAAAGTCTGAGCTAGAAAAGTTGGTTTAACGATACATGTGTGGTGCAAAAACAGTTGCATGTAAAAAATAATTTACACAATTTTGGTTAGGGAAGTTACAAAGTTTTTTTGGTTTGGGAAGAAAAGACATGGCGTGGAGTACATTACCTGGCAGTATTGATGGAAGCATTTCCTGCACCAATGGGGGTGTTTCCTGCACTTTGTCTTCGTCCGGCTCCAAACATGCAAAACAAAAGAAGCATTAAAGAATTACTGCTGCGACACACTTTATTCGAGCAAATACCCAGTATGTACCTGGCAGATACCTGGAATGCGCCGCTCCTCCCCTCTGACAAGCCCCGTTGCATTTGCCTTCCCAGCCTGGGTTCATGCCTGGCTGATGGGCGGCTGATCTGTTAAATGATAATGATTAGGATTTAATAGGCTGCAATGCTTCGCGTGTCTACCAGATGGCATAAATTCATGAATTGTAATGCAGTATATATATATATATACTGTGCAGTATTGCAGCCAGCGGGAATAAAATGCTTCAATCCCTGCCTGGAAAATAACTCAATGTACTCGGGCAGAAAACAGTCACAAACCTCTATACACCCGGGTATACCCGAATTCGTGGAACTAGCCGAGCTCGAATAAAGTGTGTCGCCAGTGTAATACAATAGCAGAACAGTCAATTAAAAAAGCTTTATAAAACAACTTGTTTTTATTATATTAAAAACATTTCTGGCGCATTTTTATTTTAAAATTAATGGTACATGTAGTCCTCCCCCAGCCCTTGGAGCTCAAGCCATGAGCCATTTTATGCCCCAAAATTGATGCTGTCTTTCATGGCTTTGAAAACAAGCTGGTTCTTATTGAAATTGCGCTTGACTTCATCCAGAATAGTTTTCCGTAAATTATCAGGAAGCGCCTTCTTCCCCTCGTGCCATCAAAATTAAAATTTTGAAACCTCTGAATATACTGTTCATAACTGATGTTGTGTTTAAAAACTAGCATGGCTAATTTGTAAACCTGTAATGCGCTTCTGTTAAGGTATATCTCGAGGGTGTCCTGCGGCAGTTCATTAAGCATGATGTCTGGGACCGGACCGTGTCGTGTTGACGGTTGCCTTAGCTTGGGTACACTCCTGGGTGCAGCGGGTGTGCTTCTGTCAGTGGGCATAGGTAGATGCACTGGGAGTATGCTGTCCTCCTGTGGTATCTGTGCTCTTACCGGGGTTGTCATCACCTCCAACACAAAGGTATATCGTGGAGACAGATGGGGGTGTGGGGACTCCTGTGGTGTGAATGGTAATGGTGGAGTACAGGTCAATTCCAGGGATTGAGAAGGTGAATGGACTGTATGCGGTTCTTCCAGGGGAGTAAAAGGCACCTCCAGATCACCCTCCTGCTCCTGCGTCAGATATATAAGGCCAGGAACACAAACCAAAAATGAAAGAACCCAAAGTCCCTCTCAATCTTGTCCGTTCGAACACCCATGTTCCTCTCCATCCTTTCCAAAAGAAGATCCAACTTGGCCTCCATTCTGTCCCTGTATTGCTGTGTTGTGTTCAGGGAGATGTGGTATATGTGGTGCTCAGAATCAGACCGGTAACTTCATGTAACATATTTGTAATTGAGACCATAAGCTTGGTGGTCTGGCGACGACGGAGTGCCCCTCAATAAAGCAATAATGCGTAATGACTGTAGGGGAAGTGACAAGTGGAGTCAGTTGGGACAGCCACTATGATGTACACAATAATCACCCTAACAGTATATAAAGGAAGGAACTATGTCCATTGAATAGCAGGGTTTAGATAAGGCACATTGACACTTTACCTGCTCATCCGGGGGGCACTCTCAGGATCAGTAGCGTGCAATCCATCAGATGCGAAGTCCAGAAGGGTGGTTGGTGTAGATAGAGCACAGCTGCAGACGCCCTGCAATGTGAGGCAGGGAAAACAAAACCAGGCCACTCCGCAGTAGTATCAAAAAGTGTATTAAGCCAGCAAACACATACAGGGAACAAAAATAGAACAAATAGAACGCACCTACGCGTTTCGTACAATAGTACTTTATCAAGGTGAACCAAGAGTAAAATAACAGCCTATTTATACCCACCTTAAACACTTCTAATCAACTGGGTTGCGGCGTCATGCGCCGGCAGCTGCAAGCAGTCGCGGCAGAGTGACGCGCATTCACAGGGATCAGGGTGTATCAGGTAGTACACAGGGGCTGCCACGTGACCTCCGTCGCGTCATAGGGATGACGTCATCAGCGTGCGGCACGTAGGCCAGTCACGCTGACGCAGCGTCCATCTCCATTGGTTCGGGATATGTCACGTGATCCTAACAGTTTTTTTACAACACAAAACTTTATTGGTGAAACACAATGTATAAACAAACAGTAAAAAAACAAATAAATGGCTGGTTAATATGATTTCACAAACCGAGTTTTAACAAGAGACTCACTAGACTATTAAGTCACAGACTCCCAGTCTAGGTATAATATATATTATTATAGAAGTTTAATTTATATGCTTTCAATAAATAATATATTGTAATAATACACAGATACAATCACAGTAATATAACCATTCCTGGGACCGAAATCGAACCTTGCTAGTTCATGGAAGCTTGCAAAACAGATGTATATATAGTACTATCACATCATGATCAAAACAGTTTGTAGAAATAGAAAACTTGAAGTACAATATACATTTATATTTATAGTACATCTAAGAGAGGAGACATATGATACCTATTTTGTGTCTTCTATACCTTAATTAAGACATGAACACAGACTGGGATTGCATAACCAATATTTAGCAATACCAGACAATCTTTAATATAACTGTAAACAATGAAGACCCATTTTGTAACAAAATGTATATGCGGGATCAATATGAAATTAGGATTAAAAAATATTTAATGAAGAATTTAATAGAAAAATTAATTAAAAAAATTAATAAAAAAATCAATTAATAAAAGGTTTAATCAATCAAAATTATTAAATTATTAACATTAATTTCATGATTGGTAAATACATTGGTAAATACATTTGTTCATCAAAAAAGGGGGTTGAAATCAATTATTATGATATATTCATGAAAATAACAAAATTAATAGTTAAAGTTCATAAGAAATGACTTAGATCCCACTCTGTGTTCATACCCAGGGGTATTCTAGTTTTTAGGGTGAAAATCCAATAGGATTCACGTCTGTCTAGATACTTAGTCCTGTCACCACCTCTTGGGAGGACAGGTATTTTTTCAATTCCTTGAAATGAGAAGGAGTTAGTATTACCCAGTGAGCAATTATGGAAATGGTTAGACACTGGGTGATTCTGATCACCCATCCGTATAAGACGTAAATGCTCTAGAATTCTGATTTTTAGACATCTAGTTGTTCTCCCGACATATTGTCGCCCACATCCACATTGCAGAAGGTAAATTACAAATGTGGAGTTGCAATTAATGAAGGATTTTATATTGTAGTTTAAACCCGAATTGAATGAGCAAAATTGTTTACCATTTTTCATTTTTGAACATACCTTGCAATGTGTACAAGAGTATGTACCGAGAGGTGGATTGAGAACTACTTTTTTGTCATCATTAAATTCAAAGAGACTTGGGGACAGGCTATTGGACAAAGTTTTGGCTCGTTTATACACAACGTTGGGACCCGAAAGGATGTGTGGTTTCAATACTGGATCTAGGGTCAGCACATTCCAGTGTTTTTTTAAGATATTTTTAATTATTGGTGCTTGTTTGCTATACGGGGTAATAAATGAGGGGCTAATGTTATCCCTATTCGGTCTTTGTTCTTTCCTCAACAGTAAACTTCTGTCTAAGTTGGATACTTCCTTTAATGATCTGTCCAGATCCGCTTTTTTGTAACCTCTCTTGAGGAACCTTGAATATAGGTCATTTACTTGATAATTATAGTCAGACTCACTCGAGCAATTCCTCCGAGCTCTGATGAATTGACTCTTGGGTATTCCCCGGAACATGTTTGGAGGATGACAGCTGCTGGGTCTCAGAAATGTATTTCTGGAGTTGGGTTTCCGATACAGTGTAGTCTGAATATTTAAAGTTGTGTCCACATATAAGCAGAGATCTAAGTAGTTAATGTGTTGTATATGAAATGAATAAGTGAAAGTGAGATTAAAGTTATTAGTGTTAAGTAATAAAATGAATTTGTGCAAAGTAGTGACGTCACCCTCCCAAACAAACAGCAGATCATCGATATACCTCTTATAAAATAAAATGTGCTCCCTATAAATGTTCAGATCTCCAAACACGTGGAACTGCTCCCACCAACCCATGAAAAGGTTGGCGTAGGAGGGGGCAAAGCTTGTCCCCATAGCCGTTCCACGTGTCTGGAGATAATGAACCCCATTAAACATGGAGATGGACGCTGCGTCAGCGTGACTGGCCTACGTGCCGCACGCTGATGACGTCATCCCTATGACGCAACGGAGGTCACGTGGCAGCCCCTGTGTACTACCTGATACACCCTGATCCCTGTGAATGCGCGTCACTCTGCCGCGACTGCTTGCAGCTGCCGGCGCATGACGCCGCAACCCAGTTGATTAGAAGTGTTTAAGGTGGGTATAAATAGGCTGTTATTTTACTCTTGCTTCACCTTGATAAAGTACTATTGTACGAAACGCGTAGGTGCGTTCTATTTGTTCTATTTTTGTTCCCTGTATGTGTTTGCTGGCTTAATACACTTTTTGATACTACTGTGGAGTGGCCTGGTTTTGTTTTCCCTGCCTCACATTGCAGGGCGTCTGCAGCTGTGCTCTATCTACACCAACCACCCTTCTGGACTTCGCATCTAATGGATTGCACGCTACTGATCCTGAGAGTGCCCCCCGGATGAGCAGGTAAAGTGCCAATGTGCCTTATCTAAACCCTGCTATTCAATGGACATAGTTCCTTCCTTTATATACTGTTAGGGTGATTATTGTGTACATCACAGTGGCTGTCCCAACTGACTCCACTTGTCACTTCCCCTACAGTCATTATGCATTATTGCTTTATTGAGGGGCACTCCGTCGTCGCCAGACCACCAAGCTTATGGTCTCAATTACAAATATGTTACATAAAGTTACCGGTCTGATTCTGAGAACCACATATACCACATCTCACTGAATATACCTCTACGTGGTTGCTCATTGGACTTGTACCAATTATATGTGCCAGACCACTCCATACTCATCCCAGAGTATTATAACAGGTCAATGGTTGACATTGCTGCACACATACAGGGAATTACCCCCCTCTTTTTTTGTTCCATCTGGGGAAGACACATGATATAAGTTTTTCTCAATTTTTTCAATTTTTGATTTATTATTAATTTTTGAATATCATTTTTTGAATTTTGTTTGAAAATCTGTCTATCAATTAACAAAGATTCGCATATCTACATAATTCTACATTTCATATATCTGTGTAATGGACATGGAGGAATTAGAGGAGACTGATACCCCCAACATCACCAGTGATTATGTATCCAATTATCTGGACAATACTCAAAGATCAAAAAAAGCAAAACGTATGTTTGAAAATTTACCAAATCCAGATTGTGAGGACTCATCGGATCTTCATGATTTGTTCCTCAAATTTAGTAAATTACTTATTACTGATACTCGAATCTATTGGGACCTCATATTTTTGGAAAACTATCTACTGCTGAAAAGAATCCCTAGGGTGTTACGGGTGAAAAAGTCCCCTACATTTGGCTTTATCAATCAGGATTTTGAGAGAGAGTGGAAAATGATTCTCAATGATTGCTCCTCCAAATTAATATCCCTGATTGTTAAAGCCAAGTCTAAGGAGAAACTGGACTTGGAAAAAGAGATTAAGGTATCACAAAAACATCTAGCCAAGTTCTCCAAAATGGAGGGTTTCAGAGCATTGGACATTAATTTGGCCAAGTCAGTTAAAGACTTTGAAAAGGACATTTTAGAAAAGAAACAACAAAAGTTTGAACGAGATAAGCTTGATTACGAGCGCAACCAAGTGTACTTATGGGAAAGGTCTACACCCAATAGAAGGTCCAGCCGCACGACACACCCCACTCACTCTACACCAGATGACAAGATTAATAATCCTTGGGCAAAAAAATCTATTCTAAAATCTAAAGCAGACTCTGATACATCAGATACAGAATATCTGGGTCACACAGTCTCCTTCTTTAATGCACATGAAGAAGAGAATATACACTCTGAGGCAGAAGCACCCAAGGAACAACGCCCTTTCTGGGAACGTAAACAAAGGGATAGATCTTCAGAATACAAATCGCGTCCATCTACCTCATCTGAACCTACAAACCAAACAACGGCTTCAAAAAACTCAAAAGAACAAGACGGGGCAAGAAAACCAAAAGCTCAACACAAGGGAGCACCCTCCAAAAGAAAGAAGAATTTTTAGGAGAAGAAAGTGCAGTTATCAATATTTCTAATGTAACGTTAACAAAAGATGAACTATCATTACTCAACAAGGGCATGGGTTTTGTACCAGATACCAATTTTGACCTTTTTCAAACAATGGTTGATTTAAACAAATTTATCAGAAAATGCACACTGAAAAAGTTCTTTAGTAATAAGAATACCAACAATGCTGAGGATCAATTTGTTAAGACTGTATCAGTTGAACCTGAATGTATATACTAATGTTGATACACATTTTTCAGATGTTACAATGCATGAATCCAATCATATTCAATCCAACATTTTCTGATTTAAGGAACAATGTCTTATTCGGGACTTAGAAGACCTAGATACTAACCCTATATCTGACTCTGAATATCATTATAATTTTATGGGAAGATCTAGCTCAGGTCTTAAGAAACAATCACTATTCTATCCTACCTTTGTCAAAGGCAAACATCTTTCCACTTTTTAAAACCTAGTGGAAAGAGACCTAAGATTATTACAGAAAGGTTTTTCCTTTAACACAGGTTACTGTGATACAAAAAACAGTAATCTCAGTCATGATGAATCTATAGCTCTCAATAATCTAAAACGTAATAAATCCTTAATAATAAAAAATGCCGACAAAGGAGGAGCAGTGGTAGTGCAGCATAGGGATGATTACCTTAAGGAGGCATTGCGCCAACTTCGGGATGTGTCTTCCTATGCTGTACTACCATCTGATCCTACCATAAGATATCAGAGGGAACTTAGACATTTGTTAGATTTGGGTTCAATGCTAGGAGTCCTGAACGATAATGACATGGATTTTCTGTACAAACCCTCCCCTGTCACAACCGTGTTTCACCATCTCCCGAAGATTCATAAGACATTGGTCTCCCCACCTGGGAGGCCAATTGTCTCTAGTATTGACTCTTTGGGAGATGGTGTCTCACGGTATGTGAATCACTTTCTCCAGCCCATGGTACAAGAGCTCCCGTCCTATATTAGAGACAGTACTCATTTAATAAATACATTGGAGGACTTTAAATGGAAAAGCAATCTACTCTGGGTGACATTAGACGTTACGTCTTTATACACCGTGATATCCCACGAACATGGTTTGACTGCTGTGGATTATTTTTTAAATAAATCAGACTTATCACCAGCACAAAACACTTTTATTTTGGATGCTATTCACTTTTTACTCACTCACAATTTCTTTTTGTTTAATGGGGTTCATTATCTCCAGACACGTGGAACGGCTATGGGGACAAGCTTTGCCCCCTCCTACGCCAACCTTTTCATGGGTTGGTGGGAGCAGTTCCACGTGTTTGGAGATCTGAACATTTATAGGGAGCACATTTTATTTTATAAGAGGTATATCGATGATCTGCTGTTTGTTTGGGAGGGTGACGTCACTACTTTGCACAAATTCATTTTATTACTTAACACTAATAACTTTAATCTCACTTTCACTTATTCATTTCATATACAACACATTAACTACTTAGATCTCTGCTTATATGTGGACACAACTTTAAATATTCAGACTACACTGTATCGGAAACCCAACTCCAGAAATACATTTCTGAGACCCAGCAGCTGTCATCCTCCAAACATGTTCCGGGGAATACCCAAGAGTCAATTCATCAGAGCTCGGAGGAATTGCTCGAGTGAGTCTGACTATAATTATCAAGTAAATGACCTATATTCAAGGTTCCTCAAGAGAGGTTACAAAAAAGCGGATCTGGACAGATCATTAAAGGAAGTATCCAACTTAGACAGAAGTTTACTGTTGAGGAAAGAACAAAGACCGAATAGGGATAACATTAGCCCCTCATTTATTACCCCGTATAGCAAACAAGCACCAATAATTAAAAATATCTTAAAAAAACACTGGAATGTGCTGACCCTAGATCCAGTATTGAAACCACACATCATTTCGGGTCCCAACGTTGTGTATAAACGAGCCAAAACTTTGTCCAATAGCCTGTCCCCAAGTCTCTTTGAATTTAATGATGACAAAAAAGTAGTTCTCAATCCACCTCTCGGTACATACTCTTGTACACATTGCAAGGTATGTTCAAAAATGAAAAATGGTAAACAATTTTGCTCATTCAATTCGGGTTTAAACTACAATATAAAATCCTTCATTAATTGCAACTCCACATTTGTAATTTACCTTCTGCAATGTGGATGTGGGCGACAATATGTCGGGAGAACAACTAGATGTCTAAAAATCAGAATTCTAGAGCATTTACGTCTTATACGGATGGGTGATCAGAATCACCCAGTGTCTAACCATTTCCATAATTGCTCACTGGGTAATACTAACTCCTTCTCATTTCAAGGAATTGAAAAAATACCTGTCCTCCCAAGAGGTGGTGACAGGACTAAGTATCTAGACAGACGTGAATCCTATTGGATTTTCACCCTAAAAACTAGAATACCCCTGGGTATGAACACAGAGTGGGATCTAAGTCATTTCTTATGAACTTTAACTATTAATTTTGTTATTTTCATGAATATATCATAATAATTGATTTCAACCCCCTTTTTTGATGAACAAATGTATTTACCAATGTATTTACCAATCATGAAATTAATGTTAATAATTTAATAATTTTGATTGATTAAACCTTTTATTAATTGATTTTTTTATTAATTTTTTTAATTAATTTTTCTATTAAATTCTTCATTAAATATTTTTTAATCCTAATTTCATATTGATCCCGCATATACATTTTGTTACAAAATGGGTCTTCATTGTTTACAGTTATATTAAAGATTGTCTGGTATTGCTAAATATTGGTTATGCAATCCCAGTCTGTGTTCATGTCTTAATTAAGGTATAGAAGACACAAAATAGGTATCATATGTCTCCTCTCTTAGATGTACTATAAATATAAATGTATATTGTACTTCAAGTTTTCTATTTCTACAAACTGTTTTGATCATGATGTGATAGTACTATATATACATCTGTTTTGCAAGCTTCCATGAACTAGCAAGGTTCGATTTCGGTCCCAGGAATGGTTATATTACTGTGATTGTATCTGTGTATTATTACAATATATTATTTATTGAAAGCATATAAATTAAACTTCTATAATAATATATATTATACCTAGACTGGGAGTCTGTGACTTAATAGTCTAGTGAGTCTCTTGTTAAAACTCGGTTTGTGAAATCATATTAACCAGCCATTTATTTGGTTTTTTACTGTTTGTTTATACATTGTGTTTCACCAATAAAGTTTTGTGTTGTAAAAAAACTGTTAGGATCACGTGACATATCCCGAACCAATGGAGATGGACGCTGCGTCAGCGTGACTGGCCTACGTGCCGCACGCTGATGACGTCATCCCTATGACGCGACGGAGGTCACGTGGCAGCCCCTGTGTACTACCTGATACACCCTGATCCCTGTGAATGCGCGTCACTCTGCCGCGACTGCTTGCAGCTGCCGGCGCATGACGCCGCAACCCAGTTGATTAGAAGTGTTTAAGGTGGGTATAAATAGGCTGTTATTTTACTCTTGCTTCACCTTGATAAAGTACTATTGTACGAAACGCGTAGGTGCGTTCTATTTGTTCTATTTTTGTTCCCTGTATGTGTTTGCTGGCTTAATACACTTTTTGATACTACTGCGGAGTGGCCTGGTTTTGTTTTCCCTGCCTCACATTGCAGGGCGTCTGCAGCTGTGCTCTATCTACACCAACCACCCTTCTGGACTTCGCATCTAATGGATTGCACGCTACTGATCCTGAGAGTGCCCCCCGGATGAGCAGGTAAAGTGCCAATGTGCCTTATCTAAACCCTGCTATTCAATGGACATAGTTCCTTCCTTTATATACTGTTAGGGTGATTATTGTGTACATCACAGTGGCTGTCCCAACTGACTCCACTTGTCACTTCCCCTACAGTCATTATGCATTATTGCTTTATTGAGGGGCACTCCGTCGTCGCCAGACCACCAAGCTTATGGTCTCAATTACAAATATGTTACATGAAGTTACCGGTCTGATTCTGAGAACCACATATACCACATCTCCCTGAATATACCTCTACGTGGTTGCTCATTGGACTTGTACCAATTATATGTGCCAGACCACTCCATACTCATCCCAGAGTATTATAACAGGTCAATGGTTGACATTGCTGCACACATACAGGGAATTACCCCCCTCTTTTTTTGTTCCATCTGGGGAAGACACATGATATAAGTTTTTCTCAATTTTTTCAATTTTTGATTTATTATTAATTTTTGAATATCATTTTTTGAATTTTGTTTGAAAATCTGTCTATCAATTAACAAAGATTCGCATATCTACATAATTCTACATTTCATATATCTGTGTAATGGACATGGAGGAATTAGAGGAGACTGATACCCCCAACATCACCAGTGATTATGTATCCAATTATCTGGACAATACTCAAAGATCAAAAAAAGCAAAACGTATGTTTGAAAATTTACCAAATCCAGATTGTGAGGACTCATCGGATCTTCATGATTTGTTCCTCAAATTTAGTAAATTACTTATTACTGATACTCGAATCTATTGGGACCTCATATTTTTGGAAAACTATCTACTGCTGAAAAGAATCCCTAGGGTGTTACGGGTGAAAAAGTCCCCTACATTTGGCTTTATCAATCAGGATTTTGAGAGAGAGTGGAAAATGATTCTCAATGATTGCTCCTCCAAATTAATATCCCTGATTGTTAAAGCCAAGTCTAAGGAGAAACTGGACTTGGAAAAAGAGATTAAGGTATCACAAAAACATCTAGCCAAGTTCTCCAAAATGGAGGGTTTCAGAGCATTGGACATTAATTTGGCCAAGTCAGTTAAAGACTTTGAAAAGGACATTTTAGAAAAGAAACAACAAAAGTTTGAACGAGATAAGCTTGATTACGAGCGCAACCAAGTGTACTTATGGGAAAGGTCTACACCCAATAGAAGGTCCAGCCGCACGACACACCCCACTCACTCTACACCAGATGACAAGATTAATAATCCTTGGGCAAAAAAATCTATTCTAAAATCTAAAGCAGACTCTGATACATCAGATACAGAATATCTGGGTCACACAGTCTCCTTCTTTAATGCACATGAAGAAGAGAATATACACTCTGAGGCAGAAGCACCCAAGGAACAACGCCCTTTCTGGGAACGTAAACAAAGGGATAGATCTTCAGAATACAAATCGCGTCCATCTACCTCATCTGAACCTACAAACCAAACAACGGCTTCAAAAAACTCAAAAGAACAAGACGGGGCAAGAAAACCAAAAGCTCAACACAAGGGAGCACCCTCCAAAAGAAAGAAGAATTTTTAGGAGAAGAAAGTGCAGTTATCAATATTTCTAATGTAACGTTAACAAAAGATGAACTATCATTACTCAACAAGGGCATGGGTTTTGTACCAGATACCAATTTTGACCTTTTTCAAACAATGGTTGATTTAAACAAATTTATCAGAAAATGCACACTGAAAAAGTTCTTTAGTAATAAGAATACCAACAATGCTGAGGATCAATTTGTTAACACTGTATCAGTTGAACCTGAATGTATATACTAATGTTGATACACATTTTTCAGATGTTACAATGCATGAATCCAATCATATTCAATCCAACATTTTCTGATTTAAGGAACAATGTCTTATTCGGGACTTAGAAGACCTAGATACTAACCCTATATCTGACTCTGAATATCATTATAATTTTATGGGAAGATCTAGCTCAGGTCTTAAGAAACAATCACTATTCTATCCTACCTTTGTCAAAGGCAAACATCTTTCCACTTTTTAAAACCTAGTGGAAAGAGACCTAAGATTATTACAGAAAGGTTTTTCCTTTAACACAGGTTACTGTGATACAAAAAACAGTAATCTCAGTCATGATGAATCTATAGCTCTCAATAATCTAAAACGTAATAAATCCTTAATAATAAAAAATGCCGACAAAGGAGGAGCAGTGGTAGTGCAGCATAGGGATGATTACCTTAAGGAGGCATTGCGCCAACTTCGGGATGTGTCTTCCTATGCTGTACTACCATCTGATCCTACCATAAGATATCAGAGGGAACTTAGACATTTGTTAGATTTGGGTTCAATGCTAGGAGTCCTGAACGATAATGACATGGATTTTCTGTACAAACCCTCCCCTGTCACAACCGTGTTTCACCATCTCCCGAAGATTCATAAGACATTGGTCTCCCCACCTGGGAGGCCAATTGTCTCTAGTATTGACTCTTTGGGAGATGGTGTCTCACGGTATGTGAATCACTTTCTCCAGCCCATGGTACAAGAGCTCCCGTCCTATATTAGAGACAGTACTCATTTAATAAATACATTGGAGGACTTTAAATGGAAAAGCAATCTACTCTGGGTGACATTAGACGTTACGTCTTTATACACCGTGATATCCCACGAACATGGTTTGACTGCTGTGGATTATTTTTTAAATAAATCAGACTTATCACCAGCACAAAACACTTTTATTTTGGATGCTATTCACTTTTTACTCACTCACAATTTCTTTTTGTTTAATGGGGTTCATTATCTCCAGACACGTGGAACGGCTATGGGGACAAGCTTTGCCCCCTCCTACGCCAACCTTTTCATGGGTTGGTGGGAGCAGTTCCACGTGTTTGGAGATCTGAACATTTATAGGGAGCACATTTTATTTTATAAGAGGTATATCGATGATCTGCTGTTTGTTTGGGAGGGTGACGTCACTGCTTTGCACAAATTCATTTTATTACTTAACACTAATAACTTTAATCTCACTTTCACTTATTCATTTCATATACAACACATTAACTACTTAGATCTCTGCTTATATGTGGACACAACTTTAAATATTCAGACTACACTGTATCGGAAACCCAACTCCAGAAATACATTTCTGAGACCCAGCAGCTGTCATCCTCCAAACATGTTCCGGGGAATACCCAAGAGTCAATTCATCAGAGCTCGGAGGAATTGCTCGAGTGAGTCTGACTATAATTATCAAGTAAATGACCTATATTCAAGGTTCCTCAAGAGAGGTTACAAAAAAGCGGATCTGGACAGATCATTAAAGGAAGTATCCAACTTAGACAGAAGTTTACTGTTGAGGAAAGAACAAAGACCGAATAGGGATAACATTAGCCCCTCATTTATTACCCCGTATAGCAAACAAGCACCAATAATTAAAAATATCTTAAAAAAACACTGGAATGTGCTGACCCTAGATCCAGTATTGAAACCACACATCATTTCGGGTCCCAACGTTGTGTATAAACGAGCCAAAACTTTGTCCAATAGCCTGTCCCCAAGTCTCTTTGAATTTAATGATGACAAAAAAGTAGTTCTCAATCCACCTCTCGGTACATACTCTTGTACACATTGCAAGGTATGTTCAAAAATGAAAAATGGTAAACAATTTTGCTCATTCAATTCGGGTTTAAACTACAATATAAAATCCTTCATTAATTGCAACTCCACATTTGTAATTTACCTTCTGCAATGTGGATGTGGGCGACAATATGTCGGGAGAACAACTAGATGTCTAAAAATCAGAATTCTAGAGCATTTACGTCTTATACGGATGGGTGATCAGAATCACCCAGTGTCTAACCATTTCCATAATTGCTCACTGGGTAATACTAACTCCTTCTCATTTCAAGGAATTGAAAAAATACCTGTCCTCCCAAGAGGTGGTGACAGGACTAAGTATCTAGACAGACGTGAATCCTATTGGATTTTCACCCTAAAAACTACAGTAGAATACCCCTGGGTATGAACACAGAGTGGGATCTAAGTCATTTCTTATGAACTTTAACTATTAATTTTGTTATTTTCATGAATATATCATAATAATTGATTTCAACCCCCTTTTTTGATGAACAAATGTATTTACTAATGTATTTACCAATCATGAAATTAATGTTAATAATTTAATAATTTTGATTGATTAAACCTTTTATTAATTGATTTTTTTATTAATTTTTTTAATTAATTTTTCTATTAAATTCTTCATTAAATATTTTTTAATCCTAATTTCATATTGATCCCGCATATACATTTTGTTACAAAATGGGTCTTCATTGTTTACAGTTATATTAAAGATTGTCTGGTATTGCTAAATATTGGTTATGCAATCCCAGTCTGTGTTCATGTCTTAATTAAGGTATAGAAGACACAAAATAGGTATCATATGTCTCCTCTCTTAGATGTACTATAAATATAAATGTATATTGTACTTCAAGTTTTCTATTTCTACAAACTGTTTTGATCATGATGTGATAGTACTATATATACATCTGTTTTGCAAGCTTCCATGAACTAGCAAGGTTCGATTTCGGTCCCAGGAATGGTTATATTACTGTGATTGTATCTGTGTATTATTACAATATATTATTTAATGAAAGCATAAAAATTAAACTTCTACTGCACCGACACACTTTATTCGAGCAAATACCCAGTATGTACCTGGCAGATACCTGGAATGCGCCGCTCCTCACCTCTGACAAGCCCCGTTGCGTTTGCCTTTCCAGCCTGGGTTCATGCCTAGCTGATGGGCGGCTGATCTGTTAAATAATAATGATTAGGATTTAATAGGCTGCAATGCTTCGCGTGTCTACCAGATGGCATAAATTCATGAATTGTAATGCAGTATATATATATATATACTGTGCAGTATTGCAGCCAGCGGGAATAAAATGCTTCAATCCCTGCCTGGAAAATAACCCAATGCACTCGGGCAGAAAACAGTCACAAACCTCAATACACCCGAGTATACCCGAATTCGTGGGACTAGCCGAGCTCGAATAAAGTGTGTCGCCAGTGTATAATAATATATATTATACCTAGACTGGGAGTCTGTGACTTAATAGTCTAGTGAGTCTCTTGTTAAAACTCGGTTTGTGAAATCATATTAACCAGCCATTTATTTGTTTTTTTACTGTTTGTTTATACATTGTGTTTCACTAATAAAGTTTTGTGTTGTAAAAAAACTGTTAGGATCACGTGACATATCCCGAACCAATGGAGATGGACGCTACGTCAGCGTGACTGGCCTACGTGCCGCACACTGATGACGTCATCCCTATGACGCGACGGAGGTCACGTGGCAGCCCCTGTGTACTACCTGATACACCCTGATCCCTGTGAATGCGCGTCACTCTGCCGCGACTGCTTGCAGCTGCCGGCGCATGACGCCGCAACCCAGTTGATTAGAAGTGTTTAAGGTGGGTATAAATAGGCTGTTATTTTACTCTTGCTTCACCTTGATAAAGTACTATTGTACGAAACGCATAGGTGCGTTCTATTTGTTCTATTTTTGTTCCCTGTATGTGTTTGCTGGCTTAATACACTTTTTGATACTACTGCGGAGTGGCCTGGTTTTGTTTTCCCTGCCTCACATTGCAGGGCGTCTGCAGCTGTGCTCTATCTACACCAACCACCCTTCTGGACTTGCTGTGTTGTGTTGCCAGGCATTTCGTGACCACAAAAAACATCCAACATGCGGACGACCGAGCTGGATCTGGTTCAAAGTGTGAGTGGTAATCCGGTTGGGCTTCGATGTAACTCGGTGAGCAGTCGAGCATTGATGGGTGCAGGGTTGGGTGTGCAGTGGGGGTCCAGTTGGGCAACGATGGGTGATGGGCAAGAAGATTGGTGGATGGCTGGTTCGGCATCTATGGGTGATGGGCAAGAAGAGCAGGGGATGGCTAGTTCAGCATTGATGGGTGATGGGCAGAAAGAGTGGGGGATGAAGGTTTGGCATCAATGGGTGATGGACAAGAAGAACGGGGGACCGCTGGTTCAGCATTGATGGGTGCAGAGAAAGAAGAATGGGGGATGGCAGGTTCAGCATTGATGGGTGCAGTGCGAGAAGAAAAGAGCAAAGAAAATCCCAGAATCACTTCACAGGAAACACTGATGCTCCAAATTGTGTGCCAGTTATAACAATCATCCAGAATAAACTGATAGTATATGTATAAATAAAGTCAACTTCTGTTCAGAGTCCCAGTGTTGTACATATCATGAATAATGAATAATATAGTCACCCCACTTGATCGAGTGATAGTGGCTTCACACGGGTAGGGGCTGTATAATGGTAAGGAGGCACCGTGGCAACAATACCGCCGCGTCCCCTGAGAAGGGACAAAACGGCTAAGTATGCCGCCACCCTCCGCCACTGCCTCACAATTCCCGGCGCCACACCAGACCAAGAACCCCACTGCGGAGGTAATAACGGGGGATAAATGAAAGGGCAAATGCACTCACTGTCTTGACACGAAGTCTGTCTCTGATCCGCGCTCCGCGTTCGGCGTCCACCATAAGCCGATGACGTCAGGATACTCTGTGCCGGAAGTGACGTGTAGCATGCTCCAAGCCGGGGGAATCAAGCAATAATAGAACAGGTAGGCGGTGCACTGCTGCCGTCAGGGTTGAAGGGAATCGAAGTCCACACGCAAAATGAATTAATAAAAAGGTAGTTTATTAAAGTGCATAAACACTAAAAAGGTGCTACAGAGTGAACTCTGACGTGTTTCGTCCTTGCCTGGGACATTGTCAAAGAGTATCAGGTACTATACATGATGATGTATATATAGTGAAACCTTACTGCCCATTGGTCCACTGTAATTGATTGATCAAATGATAACACAGGTGATACATAAATCTGTAATGATTCACCAGGAGACACCAATCCCTTGATAATCAACGGTATTCACATACACCACATCATCATGGATAAGCAGATGTATAAACGAGATACTATAAGACACCAAATATAATTAAAAACAACATTTGTATACAAAAAACATAATGTATATATTACAAGTACCTATAACTAAGTAGCACAGACCAGCAACAAACATATATTATATACACAAAGAGAGCCTTATGAAGCTCTTATATAATCAAATTAGAGCTTTTAATATCTTAAATCATGTTTTAACATACATGGTAGAAAATAATATATCTAAATCAGTCTTTACAATATATATATCATTCAGAGGATCCACTATCCAATGTAAATGGATTCATGTATATGATAAACATGTAATAACAAAAACACCTAAATCAATAATATATGTATCATATTGAAATAAGAATCTATATGGACTAAAAGAATAAATCATAAATATGACGAAAAAATGTGTATAACAAAATAAATCTTAATCTGATAAATATGAAATATATAAACTATATCTAGTGAAAAAGCCACATTCTATAATAGATATCATGAACTGGAAAAACTAGTGTTCAAACTAAAAAGTGTTTTAAATCCCAATCTGTATTAATCCCCATTGGGTGTAATGTGTTCATAACATGAATCCAATACATTTCTCTTGTGTTAAGTTTATTTAACCTATCTCCGCCTCTAGGGTCGATCTTAACATGTTCTAATGCTGAAAATGAAAAATTAGAGATGTTACCCATTTTGCACAATGAAAAATGCCTGGAAACAGGATGCAACATATCTTTTTTCAAAATATGTCTGATGTGTTCTTGTATCCTTATTCTTACAGGTCTAATTGTACGTCCAATGTATGACATATTACAGCCACATTGTAAGCGATAGATCACATGACTTGTGTGGCAATTCATAAAGGTATTGATTCGATGGTTACCCTCACATGTTGCAATATTTTTTATAGATCTTGTGTATTTACAAATAGAGCATCGCCCGCAAGGAAAAAAGCCTTTGGGAATATTTCCTAATGGTTGGCTAGTCGACTGTGAGTTAAATAAACTAGGCGACAAATGGTTACCTATTGTTTTCGTTTTTTTGTAAATAAATCTAGGACCACTTTGTACTAGGGAAGCAATGTCATGATCTAAGGTAAGTACATTCCAATGTTTTCTAAAAATTTCTTTTATTGCATTTGATTGTTTGCTATAAACTGAAATAAAGGATGGACAGATCCCATTCTCCTCATACATGTTCTGTTTCTTTTTATTACCTCTGTTAGTTTTTTTAATAATCTCATCCCTATCTAGCGAATCGGCATATTTAAATGCTTTAATAATGTCTTCATTTTTATAGCCTCTCTCTCTGAAGTTAGCTGACATCTCACTTGACCTACTCAAAGTAATCTTGTTCCTGAAGAAGCTCCTTTGCTAGAGGGAAACGCGCGTTGGACGCGCAATGTTGTCAGTCTCCTACTTGGAGCTGTTTTAATGCAGTAATTATAGGTTCCTGGGCCAGTGTGTACAGTCCTTGACACTTGGTTTATTTCAGTCCAGTGTTTATATGCCAGTGTGTCTCTGGTTTGACCTCCCTATCCAGTGCTCTATGCACCTCTGTAGCATATGTGCTTTAGACCAACTATTGTTGTTGCTGTGAGAGTCAGCTCTTCAATCACAGTTTATGCAGGTGTATAACACAATATCACTATACTGGGAGGCTCGGTTATTGATTCACCATTTACATACAGTCTCTCTGGCTATTTATACTTACCATCTGGTCTGTTCACTGACCCAGAGGGGATTATACCCTGATTTATAGCATCACATGCCATCTATATCCCACCATCATTAGCTGGGTAATTGGGATAGTAAGCTATATTTATATGCTGGCACCGATGCTGGATATTATTGATTTAATCCATTTTTAACTCACGTTACATAATTTCACGGTAATATATGTTTTAAGTAAAACACTCAATAAAAGTTATATTTTATACATAGTGGTGTGCAGTTTAGTGAATTCTCTGAGGGTCACAATCACTCTGTGTCCCCTCCCCCCTCTTTCTGATTTGCTATAAACTGAAATAAAGGATGGACAGATCCCATTCTCCTCATACATGTTCTGTTTCTTTTTATTACCTCTGTTAGTTTTTTTAATAATCTCATCCCTATCTAGCGAATCGGCATATTTAAATGCTTTAATAATGTCTTCATTTTTATAGCCTCTCTCTCTGAAGTTAGCTGACATCTCACTTGACCTACTCAAAAAGATCTCATTCGAGGAACATATCCTCTTCAACCGGATAAACTGCGCCTTAGGTATACTTTTAATGAGTGCCGGTGGATGACAACTCGTCGCACATAATAGTGCATTCTTGGAATGGGGTTTGCGGAAGATATCCGTCTGAATTTCTTTATCAACATTAATTGAAAGTGTTATGTCTAAATAATCTATGTGATGAATGTTCTGTGTATATGTAAAATGTAAATTATAATCATTATTATTAAGTGTATTAATAAAAGTGCTCAGTGATTCCAAATCCCCATCCCACACCAAAATCAAATCATCTATAAATCACCGATAAAATATAATGTGATGACGAAATAAATTAGAATCGTGAAAAATGTGGCGTGCCTCCCAAAAACCCATAAAAAGATTCGCATAAGATGGCGCAAAAGAAGAACCCATAGCAGTGCCCAATAATTGAAGAAAATACCGTGAATCAAACATAAAATAATTATGTGTGAGTAAAAAAGTGACTGATTCCAATAAAAAAGTGCATAATGTGACAGATAAATCAGATAAATTCAAAAAGTGTTGGAGAGCTTGTATGCCTTGTTCATGTGTAATAATAGAATACAGGGAGGTCACGTCTAAGGTGACCCACCTGTATCCCCGTTGCCACTGAAGTCCCCTAATGGATCCTATCAGATCTGACGTGTCTTTTATATAAGATGATAATTGATATACCAAAGGTTGAAGAAAACCGTCCACATACCGTGACAACCCATCTCCCAAAGATCCAATATTCGCCACAATGGGTCGACCAGGAGGGTCGACCAGAGACTTATGGATCTTTGGGAGATGATGAAATATGGGTGTCACGGGATGCGGACAGGTCAAGAATCCTACTTCTTTATAATTGATAACTTCTAGAATCTTGCCCATTTCCAACAGTTCCATATATTCTTTTTGAAATTCCTCAATTGGATTTGATTTCAACGGTTGATACAGGGAAGAATCATTAAGTTGTCTATATGCCTCTTTCTTATAATAATCTGATGATAGCACCACTAAGGCACCTCCCTTATCGGCCTTCTTAAATATTAATCTCTCATCCTGCTTCAGAACCTTTAATTGTTCAATTTCTGAGATAGTGAGGTTATTGTTCTTAACATCAGAAAAAGAAAAACCTCTATTGAGTAAACGAATATCACGTTCTACCAGTTTCTCAAAGGCCGTAATATACGGTCCCCTTTGAGAACTGGGGCAAAAGATGGATTTTTTCTTTAATCCTGAGTCTTGATTGCCAAAAAATGATTGTGCATGTAAGTTTTGTTCTTCACCTTGTTGTATTAACAACTCATTCATATCTGATATAACACATTGATCTCTGAAATCAAACAATGCAACATTGTCATTAGAAGTAACATTCTCCTGAACATATATAGGGTCATTTGTTGATACATGTGAGGTCTTTGATGCAAAAAATTTTTTGAGGGATAACTTACGAGTAAACTTCTGTAAGTCTATCACTGTCTCAAAAATCTGAAAATTACCAGTAGGGGCAAAACCTAACCCACGATTAAGCAAGGATAGTTGATCAACAGACAATTCAATACCAGACAGATTAACCACATTATCTATGACTTTATTCAAGTATATTTCTTTCTTTTCGTTCTGCCTCTTATTTCCCCGTTTTCTCTTTGATCTTCGTGTGGTTTTGAGTTTTTTGAACCATTATTGGGCACTGATTTAGAATCAGATTTGAGGGGTCTTGAAAACATTAGGGCAGTAGATGTAGACGGTTTGGGATCTGTTCTATAGGTATCAGTATACTCCCTCCCGTAATCATCAGATCTATCAAAGGATACTGAGTGTGGTCTAGTATCCCCCTCTGATTGATCAGAGTCAAACTAGATGTATCCACCCTTCTACTTTTAAGTATGGATTTATTGGGCGTGCGGTTATCTGTCCCTCTATCATGGTATTTTTTAAAAGGTCTAGACTTAGACCCTTCACGCTGTGGCGGTTTCTGCCAACAGTAGACATGGCATCTGATATAATCTGCCTTGTCTCTCTCAAACTTAATCTGTTTTTATCACTAATACCATTTTCAGATGTTTCCAAATTCTCTAATAAAGTAACATCATTTCTGATAAATTGTTCCCTTGTCTCATAGGGTTTCAACTTATTCTGAAAGGATGTAATCTCTACATTCAACATTTCTTTCTCGTGTATTTTTTGTTGGATAATTAATTCCATTAATCTTATTGAGCACTGACCTAAGATCTTTATCCAATCTTGCTCAAATTGTCGATTAACAAATCCAAATGTAGGTACTTTTTTGACCCGTAAACCTCTGGGGATTCTGTTGGTATTTATGTAATTTTCTAACGTGGTGATATCCCACCAGAGTCTTATGTCCTGTATAAGTAACTTCTCCAATCTCACAAAGTGATTCGTAAGATCTGATGGCGCAGTTTATCCGGTTGAAGAAGATATGTTCCTCGAATGAGATCTTTTGGAGTAGGTCAAGTGAGATGTCAGCTAACTTCAGAGAGAGAGGCTATAAAAATGAAGACATTATTAAAGCATTTAAATATGCCGATTCGCTAGATAGGGATGAGATTATTAAAAAAACTAACAGAGGTAATAAAAAGAAACAGAACATGTATGAGGAGAATGGGATCTGTCCATCCTTTATTTCAGTTTATAGCAAACAATCAAATGCAATAAAAGAAATTTTTAGAAAACATTGGAATGTACTTACCTTAGATCATGACATTGCTTCCCTAGTACAAAGTGGTCCTAGATTTATTTACAGTACAAAAAAACGAAAACAATAGATAACCATTTGTCGCCTAGTTTATTTAACTCACAGTCCACTAGCCAACCATTAGGAAATATTCCCAAAGGCTTTTTTCCTTGCGGGCGATGCTCTATTTGTAAATACACAAGATCTATAAAAAATATTGCAACATGTGAGGGTAACCATCGAATCAATACCTTTATGAATTGCCACACAAGTCATGTGATCTATCGCTTACAATAAACTTAACACAAGAGAAATGTATTGGATTCATGTTATGAACACATTACACCCAATGGGGATTAATACAGATTGGGATTTAAAACACTTTTTAGTTTGAACACTAGTTTTTCCAGTTCATGATATCTATTATAGAATGTGGCTTTTTCACTAGATATAGTTTATATATTTCATATTTATCAGATTAAGATTTATTTTGTTATACACATTTTTTCGTCATATTTATGATTTATTCTTTTAGTCCATATAGATTCTTATTTCAATATGATACATATATTATTGATTTAGGTGTTTTTGTTATTACATGTTTATCATATACATGAATCCATTTACATTGGATAGTGGATCCTCTGAATGATATATATATTGTAAAGACTGATTTAGATATATTATTTTCTACCATGTATGTTAAAACATGATTTATGATATTAAAAGCTCTAATTTGGTTATATAAGAGCTTCATAAGGCTCTCTTTGTGTATATAATATATGTTTGTTGCTGTCTGTGCTACTTAGTTATAGGTACTTGTAATATATACATTATGTTTTTTGTATACAAATGTTGTTTTTAATTATATTTGGTGTCTTATAGTATCTCGTTTATACATCTGCTTATCCATGATGATGTGGTCTATGTGAATATCGTTGATTATCAAGGGATTGGTGTCTCCTGGTGAATCATTACAGATTTATGTATCACCTGTGTTATCATTTGATCAATCAATTACAGTGGACCAATGGGCAGTAAGGTTTCACTATATATACATCATCATGTATACTACCTGATACTCTTTGACAAAGTCCCAGGCAGGGACGAAACGCGTCAGAGTTTGCTCTGTAGCACCTTTTTAGTGTATATGCACTTTAATAAACTACCTTTTTATTAATTCACTTTGCATGTGGACTTCGATACCCTTCAACCCTGACGGCAGCAGTGCACCACCTACCTGTTCTATTATTGCGAGAAGAAAAGAGAATGGCAGGTTCAGCATCAATGGGTGCAGTGCGAGAAGAGCAGGGATGGCAAGTTGAGATGCACTTGGAGCAGGTGAACTTGAGCGGCCAAACCAAACAATTGTAGAAGTGATGACTTTTCCCATTTTCTTATTTCTGAATCCCAGTCCAGGGCTCTTTGACTACAGAGCTTTCAGAGCTATTTCTTTAGGCACCTTTGCCTTGCTCTGGGAGGGCTTGGAAACTGCTGCCACTTTCGCTTTCTCTAGGCTAGGGCCAGGACAGCAACAATAAGCTGGTTCTCGCGTCTGTAGAATTGGGAACGATCCATGGCAGAAGTTGATGCACAATACAGTACTTGGACAAGAGTTCATTCAGATAGAGATCAGCATGTGGGAAGCTTTGCAATTTGTGTCAACTTTTATGCACAGTATACCTGACATCATTTGTTCGCAGGTGGGACCACGATGTAAAGGTGTAAAAAGTGGGCATATACTTTACCTGTACAGGTACATGATATATACACCATCACTTCTGTAGACGCAATACACATTGAATATACATTAATCTGTGCTTCATTACTTTTCTAAAGCAGCGATGCCCAGAAAAGTTATTTCAATGGATCTTAGCATGAGAGTACAAGAAAGGATACCGAATTATGTATATCAAAGGTCAGGTAACACATATCTGTGACTGCTATCATGCCCATGGACAGACTAAAAGTGGAAAGAGGATTCACCCGGTCACAACTGAGTAAGTACTGTACTGTGTACACTTACTGTATGCTTGTAATATTCTGTGGTGTTAGAAATCTATTTGGACTACTGGATTTCAAATGAGAAGATATTTTCCATATTTCTTTGAAATTTGTTTTTGGGCCTAGTAACTGATATATTTGAGAAAAAATCAAATCCTTCAGAAATGTCCCAAATATAGTTTAAATGATTCTGCCATGTCCATCTTTTAATGGCTACAGTACAGTATGCACACTTATAATCATTCACATTTTTTTTAAACTGCAGGGTGGTGAAGAGGTTGGTGGATGAGATCAGTGATGCAAATGATGAACAGTCTGCAGCAGCGGTTAAGGCAGTACTGGAGAAGAAGTTATAACCTCATAATGTCTAAGAACAGCATAGGGTAATGAGATGCAAATTGGGCTAAACCTTTGGATTTGTCAGGTAAAGTGTTTTACTGTAATATAATGCTATAGTGTTGTATGTAAAAAATATGGTTTTACTGTAACTGTAAAATTCTTTATTTTCATTACAGAGTGTTTCCAATGATAAAGGAGCCCAACAAGATTAAAAGAGTCAACCAAGCACGTGCATGGATCGATAGTGAAAAAACTTTTCATGATGTTATATTTTCTGATGAGACAACAGTCGCCCTAGAAAGATTTTCCACTTTTACCTTCCGCAAAAAAAAAAAAACTAGCCCTGAAACTTCAGCCCAAACACTCACTCAAGGTCCATGTGTGGGGTGAAATCTCAAGACTTGGACCAGGACCCATAATAATATTTTAAGGTACAGTAAGCCACAAAGTCACATGCTGTAGTGTAATGCACTGTACTATTGTATGCTATAATGTACATTGTTTTCATCATTGTTTCTTTTTTTGGTCCAGGAATCATGGATAAAGTTTTTTTTCCAGGAGTCCATTATTACCCCTATAGTATCAACCATTAGGGATGATTTTCCATCTGGTCACCGGTTCTTCTAGGATAATGACCCAAAACACAGTGCCTCTTCTGCCTTTATTCAGGCAAGCGAAATCAACTGAGTCAGAACCCCGCCAAAGTAAGTGCTGTATTGTAACTGTTTCTTGTTGTTTTCAACTGTATTGATCTTTGCTATTAATTCACCATTTTTGTCCCTAACGTTGCAGATGCCCCGATTTGAACCCCATAGAACTGGTGTGGCATGTTTTGAAACATCACCTAAGAAAATATTTCAAAAGTGACAACAAAGACAAACTTGTAAAGAGCACAAATAGTTTCTGGGCAAACATTCTTACTATAGCAACATGCAACAACTGTATAAATCACACTAGCAATGTTTTGCCCATTGTTTCAGAGTGTAATGGTCATGTAACAGTCATGTACTGTAGTCAGGTAAGTATGTTACAGACCGGAAGCAGCAGGTAGGTCTATGTTAAGTACAAATAAAGGTTTTCTCTATCAGTGTGGAATATTGATATTAGCCTTACAGTACCCAAATCATTGGTAAAGTATTTTTTTATCAGACTGGAATAATCTTAACAAGTTCACTGAAGATATACAAATCTATCTGTATTACTGTACAGTATGTATTAAACATTTTAAGATATTATCAATCTGTGTATTACCTATTAGCTTGTATTATCTCAAAGCTATGACATTTTGTGTGGGTGTTACATAATCATTCCAGGTCTACAGTAATCCTGCAGTAATCCCCCCCTTTCCTTTATTCTCTCTCACAGAAATCCACCTGGGAGAGGGGGAGAAAGTCCTCACCTATTTTCCTGTGTGCATAAAGACAGCCAGTAGGCTTACTTAAAGCGTCCCCCCCCCCTCAATAACAAGATGAGGTGATATTTCTCACCTTTTCAAACCCTGTGTGCCAGGGGCAGAATCTTTGTATAGAGGGATATGACAGCCCGGGGGAGTCATTAAAACTTCATACCATTGCAACAGCCAGTTGTCGACCACATGCCACACAGCAACCTAAGCCGTGCCTATCCTTGTCGTGAAAATTTGGAATTTTTTTACATCAGTTAGCCGTGATTTTACTGTGGTCTGAAACAGTGCTGAAATTTACATTTAGCGTTGTCAGCAATACTGGCCAAAAACTCAAATCGGTGATCACGAGTTATTGTGTCTTAAAAATTTAATTCCACTTCAACCTGTTACTTATTCGCATTCATGGGTGCACTATCTGATATCACATAGATGTTTAGTATTGTCTGTACTTCAAGTGTATTTAATGTAATACCATGTGATATAGCCATGTTGTTTTAAGGATGTGACGTACCTCCCTTGGAGATGACATCACATCCTAAACCAAAAAAAAAAGAAGCAAGCGCATGATACAGTGTCCAATCGGATTGTACCATCTGACCTGAAAATGTGATGTCACAAGCCATACATTATATAAGGCCTTTTTGTCTCATTTTACCTCAAGAAGTCGAGTTGTGGATTTACCATGGGGCTATGGATTGACAAATGAAGATAGAAGATTAAATAAAATATAGAAATAATTACAGAAGATAGAAGAAGATGATAGAAGATAAAAGAAAGAAGAATTTTGTTACCTGTTTTGGATCTTCAAGGTTGATGGCGTTGGATTGACTTTGATGATGTCGCGGTACAAGAGCTTGCAAAATCCCGGGATTCAGAAGGCCAACGCTTCTAAATGTAAGAAAAATATTGAATGTATATAAATGTCTTTTTTTTAGGTTTATAGATTATATTTTTTTCTTTATATGTTTTTTATTTCCCATTGTCTGATAATGTATTAATCTTTTTAATGCTGTTTTAGGGCATAGATAAATACAGTGACAGTCAATGCATTGTTTGGCAAAAGTGTTTTTTCTATTGATTGTTGTATTTTCTTTTTCTGTTTATTGTTTGATTTAAATTGTTTGTAATTTAGATGGCTTGTTTTTATTTCATTTTACGATTGTTTCGCGTTTAAATGTAATTATTTCTTTTGTTGGCTACTGGTTTTAATTGGTGTTGCCTAGTGGTTTTATTAATTAATTGATTTGTTGGCTAGTAGTTTTATTTATTTAATTGGTTGGTTAGTGCTTTTCTTTTTTGAATTGCGTTAGGTTGTGTTTAGGTGCTTGTGTATAGGTTTGATTATTGTGTATTTTTGGCCTTCAGGCTTTTGATTAGGGTGACCAATGGCTGCTATAGTGGCTTATCATGCCCATATGGTATGGGTACGATATACCACTGTGCCAATCAATGGTTTATTTGCTTTATTTATGCTGGCTGGCTAATGTTTGATTTTATAATGGGCATATCTGGATACTAGTTATTTTGCCCATTACTGTACTGTATGTATTGGTGGAGGGGTGTTTTTATTTGAATGTAATGCATTTTTTTTTAGGCACAGGATTGATACTGCAGGCCAGCGGGGACCTCCACTCACCCATGGGAATAACCTGAAGACCACCGGACACCCACATGGACCACCTGAGGGGACCACCCGAGGCCCCCAGACACCCATGGAGACCACTCGAGGGCCACCAGACACCCTCGGGGACCACCGCTGGCCTCTGGCATCAATCATGGGCAGAGATAAAAATTATGTGGCACAGGGGGTGGGTTGTGTATTGCTGGTTAGTACCTATTGCAATGTTTATTGGGGCCGAGAGGGTGAGTGAAGGTCCAAGTACCCGTTTCACTCACCCCCTCTACCCTCAATAAACCTTCTATTGTGACTTAACCCTTCATTGCCTTAGCGGCTATCTGCTAAGGCAATAAAGCTGCTTAATGTCATTTTTATTTATTGTGTGCAAGAGCAGGGGTCCCCCTGCTTCACGAATTACAAGTATGGGGCATCAGGTGCTGGTATCGCACGCCATTTTTTAATCATCCATGTCACTTGACCGGGGGATTTAAATAATGAAGGAGATTCCGGCACCCCATATCTAGACCTGTAACTCGGGAAGCAGGGGGTCACCGAGGCTGAAATCAATTCAGTTAATCTCAGGAGACCCCCTGCTCCCGCTATGTTAACAAATTTGTTCATTTTTTAGGAGGTTTTAATACTAGTGTATTGTAGCGGGGGGTCTCTGGCACAGAACCTCGTTGATTTGAGGTCAAGGGACCCCTTGCTTCCCGAGATACAGTTCCCGTTATGGGGTGCCAGTAACTCTTATGCATTTAAATGCCCCACGTCACGTGACCGTGGGAATAAAATGCATAGGAGATACCGGCACCCCATAATGGGGCCTGTATTTCGGGAAGCACGGGGTCCCTGGATCTCAAATCAATGAGGTTCTGCTCCGGAGACCCCCTGCTATAATATACCAGTATTCAATTTTATATTAAAAATGTTTGATCACTGACGAGATTTGTACAGGAAGAGGTGACTCTCTCTCTCTGCAACAGAAAGAAATCACTGTGTGAGCCCTTTTCAAAGAGGCAATCATCACATTGTTGGCTAATCGTCAGTTTGGCAAATGTTTTGTGTCACAGGTATTCTGGGCTTTATGCATACTGTGATTGCAACGCTGTGAAAATTGGCAATTTAAACAGCCCGGCGATTTTTTCCCCGGTGCTTCGTGTATAGGCCCCACAGTCTCTTTTTTCCAAATTTAAAATGTTCTTTTATTTTTCTTCGAACTAACTGGCTTTTGGACGTATTGGCTTCTAAATAAAGAGACAATATTCAATATTAATAATCGCAGCTTATATTATAAAATCCAGAGTTTTTTTGAGTTTGGGGAGAAAAAGCACGGAGTACAGTACTTTACATTATGACTACAGTATGACTTTACATTTAATGTCACGTGATAAGCACAGAAAATGGCCGTGATTTTGTCCAATGATGCTGTCGACAACAGGCAGTTGCATCTATAGTTACAAGGTGGTGGACAAGTTTTTGACAAGCGTGAAATGTAGGCTTGTTGTCTACTGTTGAACTGTGTGAAATGTTAATAAAAGTGATCACTGCCTGAGACCATATGTGTGTGTATGTGTAATATTTCTGTTTATCTACAGCAAGCATACAGCAAAGTACCAAAGGTGCTTTCTCCGACAAACGAGAAATGTAGTCTTGCTAATAATGTTAATATTGAATAGAAAATAAAAAAATATATAATCCCCCCCCCCCAGATATTCAGCACATGATGTTTTCATAAATTGCACATGCAAAGATATAGTATGCAATTTCATTTATAAATAAAACATTGGGATTTTTAATTTTACATTTTTTGTTTATTATGACAAATATCCATTGCATTATGTTTTCTATAAGCCCCGCAATTTATTCTCACCATATTTAGAAAAATAAATAAAACATATTTTTTGGTTTCAACACTTTTTACAAGTTCAGTGATTCATTGTTATTCAAGGCATTCTAATGCACAATGCAGGCCTTGATTTATATGCACATACATCTGTATGACACGCAACAGCCATGCATGTCATTTACCAGGAAGTATAATTCCTTGGCGGTCTGGGACAGGTCATTTAATAATGTTAATATTGAATAGAAAATAAAAGGTTTGTGGGGTACTTGTGCCGGGTGGGTGGTTAGGCCTCCTGGGTGAGGGTGGGTTAATTAATTACTATAGTGGTTATTAACTGCTAAGGTTATAAAGCGGTTAGGGGCCATTAGATTGTTTTATTTCTTGTACTCTTGCTACCAACAGAGGACATGGACCTGGAGTATGGCCCTTCATCATGGCAAGGGTAAGTAGAAGTTTATTTACTTTATTTATGCTGGCTTGCTAATGTTTGATTTTAGAATGGGAAAATGAGCTATTATCCATATATGGATAATAGTCATTTTGCCCATTACTGTATGTGTTGGGGGGGAGAGGGGGTGATGGGTGAGTAGAGGAGGTGGCTAGGAGTGTTGTTGTGTTTTTGAATGTTTATTGTGGGTAGCGGGAATGGGTGAAGTTTGCATTTGGCCCTTGCTGGGTGTTTATACCTACTGGGTGGGTAGCCGAAGGGGTTAACCCCTTCATTACCGTAGAGGTATTTACCGCTTAGGTAATGAAGAGGATAACTCCACCCACAACCCTCCCCTGCAAGGCCTAAACACCCACCAAGGGCCAAATACAACCTTCACCCATCCCCACTAGACACAACAAACATGGCACTGGTAGTTAGCCCCTTCAATGCATTAGCGGTTAGTAGCTAAGGTAATGAAGTTGCCTGTAAATGCATTTTTAATGCATCGGATTCATGTCGGGGGTCTCCAGTGCTGTTATTAATGTTTATCAGCTCAGGTGACCCCCGACATCAATCCGATGCAGGAAAAATGCATTTTTTCCTACAGTGAGTACATCTCTCGTCGTCTCTCAGCAGCTTCTCCCCAGCCTCATGCCAACTTTTTCTGGCAGGAGAATTTTGAGAGGAAATCACCATTCTAGAGCCTCGATAACCTAATCTACTAGAATTGCACTAATTTAAGAAACTGCCAATAAGTGGCTTATCACCACTCGCCTTGCGATGTGTTTTGGACGAGATCCAAAATTGGCAATTCATGCATTTATCGCTCACTTATCGAGGCTTTCTGAATAGCAGTAGTCATTTTGGCCGAAAAGGCTTCAATAAGTGGGTAATCGAGGCTATCACATTATCTTTTCTCTAAGCCCCGCAATTTATTTTCGCCTTATTTAGAGAAAAACATAAAAGAAATCTTTGGCTGTGACTTTTTTTTACAAGTTCAATGTTCCATTGTTATTCAAGTAATTCTAATGCTCAATGCAGGCATTGTGTCATATACGCAACACCCCTATGTGTCATTCACCAGGAAGTGGAATTTCAAAGTTGGCTGTGGACAGCTCATTTGATTTAACCTTGCCGCCAAAGCTTGAAACATTTCAAGTGAAATTTCTATGGCACTGGGGACGTGTTTATAGTCGCGAGGGGGGGGAGGTGCTGCTCAAGTAGTCTGGTTTGTCTACTGTTGAATATAGTAAAGTGGGTGCTCCAAAGTGTCCGGAATATATCGTCCTTAATCAAGGATATAAATACAGTCTCTGGAGTAATGCTCTATTATGGAGTGGGTCTGGATTAATAGCATAAGTGAATTACCAGTCATTTGATAATAAAGGGTCTCCTGAAGTGAACCAGCAAGATGAAAATCAATCAACTTGTAGTTAACTCATTGGAGTCAAACTAAATTTAAACTGGTATTGCATACACTTGTAAACATTGAGAAATAAAGCTAATTTCTTACCCACTCCTGAGCCCTCCATGAGTCCCTGATGGCGTGTCCAGCCGCTGATGTGAACATCCAACGCAGTGTGCTGCCGTTCTCTTCTTTTTGTGTTGGGTTTTTCTACTGCAATAGCTCTGTGTGTCATTCACCAGGAAGTGAAATTAAAGCATGAAACATTTAATTGTGAAATTTTATGAATGGTGATCACATAAATCTATTACATACAGTATGTGCTGTGCCAAACATGCGTGAAATACAAGCATTTAGTAAAAGTAAAAGTTATGAAACATAAATATATCATTGTGTTAGAATAGTAAAGCTGGTAATATAAAAGTAAAACAATGAAAGTTTAAAATATAGTGTTTTTTCGACTTCTATCAACATAATTTTCTGGCTGTCGAATTAACGTTTTCATTTCTGAAAAAAAATGTCGATGACGCTTTCACTATATAGGTAAGTGTGCATGCATGAATGCATGCTTTATTGTTCATGCATCAATGCATTATGGGCTATGGCACGCGTACAGTACAGTACAGTTTGCGTGTTACTGGGAATTACAGTTACTACTATACAGTACATTATATTAACCTTCATTATAAAACTTGCCATTTGGGTGGAGATGACGCTCAAGTTGATTATGTAGTCGGGATGCAAGCTGACAGAGTTGTTTGGTGCCTGGTTATGATATTGGGACAGGTAGCCAGATGGAGCCATACAGGTATAATCAGGTTGGGGCTGGTACTCAGGTAGGGGGCAGTGTAAGAGACGTCTTCAGAGGTACATATAATGGAGACCGATTGTCTTTATTGAGCCTGTTCCTTAATGCAGGTAAAATATACAAAAACACAAAATAGCAAACGCCTATCCCTGTGTAAGGGCTAACTTACTTCCCCAGTCCCTTTCTCCAAGGCTGGAGGGATAATCCCATTACCACCCTATTCCCCAAAATCTCAAGACATACCTTAAAGCAGGTGGCCCTTAATGTCAGTTTCTGGTAGGTTCCTGGGTCCCCTGTGTCCAGGAATATAGGTCTCTGGGTGTCTTGATCTCTGCAAAGCCTTTCTGTTCAAGACCTCTGTGTGCAGGCTTCTCTGCTTTCCTCTTGTCAGCACCTTTGTGTATTGAGGAAAATCTCCTTCCTGTTTCTGGGAACAGGCTTTTTCATAGAGCTGTGATTAGGCAGGTGGAGTGGTTGATTGCAGGTATGCAATCAACCAACACACTGCTGAATTAGAGGCAAGCCTGTTAACAGGGATAAGACCCTGTTACAGGCAGGTAGCCAGGATATACGTTAATCGGGTCTTCAGTGCCGGTTGGACCGTAATGGTAGTAGTATTAGTATTGAGGCAGGTATTCAGACTGGTAAGCCAGTGGTAGCACATTGGAAGTACAATTATTCAATCTCTAGGTCCCAATATATTTATCTTATTGAAGTTGCCATGATCAAACATACACGCAAAAGATGGGTGCAGTGACCAACATCCTCTTGTGCAGCTTGCCCATGTGGGTGTTCTAATAAAGCAATGATTCATTGAAAAATTATGCCGTATAGAATTCTTCCAACCGTGCGGGTTTGGTAAATTTTTGAAGTATTCATACTTGTCAATGATATGGTCCTAGATCTCAGATACAGTTGCCTTGTTATCTGTCCCAGCTTTAATAGCAGAAAATATCATGTATGGAAAACTGCATTGGGGTCTACTAAAAGTAGCTGACATCTTACAGTATGTCCCAAGCAACAGTCGGTAGTGAAAACAATATTAAAAAAACATACTTAACATTCTGTTTTGTAATAAAATGTGAAAAGCCTAAATTTGATAATGTCTTGAGTGACCAAGGTCATTTAACATGGATTACTGTAATAACCATGCTTTTTTTTGGCCTTAAAGACACCTGTTTTCAGACATTGATTATAGACAGTATGTACTGTAACATCTAATGTCCCTTATAGGCAAGACATTCACTTTGCCATCTGCCGGACATGCATTGAATTGCATCCACACAAATAATAATTCTGTCTGTCCAGTCAAGAGATAGCAGTTTCACCTGTATTTAATGTATAAGGCTGAGATTATACTGCCGGTGACAGCGACACGAAGTCGCACAAAACAAATGCATTGAATCCATTGCATGCGCTTACAGTAGGTGCGATGACGATGGCGCGATGGAGCGACCTACATCTCTGTAGTCCGTAGAATTAGATTTTTACAGCGATGGTCTCACCATGTGACAGGCTATAAACCAATAAAATAGCTTCTGATGCAGGGAGAGGGGGAATGTGTGTGTGTGTGAGTGCAGGGAGAGGGGGATGTGTGGGTGATTGTGATTGTGATTGAGTGTGTGTGTGTATATGAGATTGTGTGTGTGTGATTGTGTGTGTGATTGTGTGTGTGAGTGCAGGGAGAGGGGGATGTGTGTGTGTGTGATCAGGCCACCAATAGCAGGGGGGTCTGCCGGGGTTGGCATCCCAGGCCCCATGTGCGGCTCTGCCAGTTTTATTTAAAAAAAAAAAAAGTAAAAAAAAAAAAAGCCCCGGCAATTCCCGTACCGAGGTCCCGGCGTGCATGCGCAGGGAAAGCAGCGTGTCCGGCCAGCTGCCTGTGGGATTGAGGGGAAGCTCCATGGCGAGCCCGTGCCCGCCAACCCAGCTCTCCCCGCGCCCACCTCTTGCCCTGGGCAGCAGGCGTGGAATTAGACCACCAGTCTTACCCCTCCCAGCCACCTACCTACCGCGCCCTCCCCCGCACCTCCTACCCCGGGCAGCAGACACAGCGATTTCAGGGGCAGGGGGGAAGCATCTGGCGGGCAAGGAAGCAGCACCCACCCGGTCAAGAACAGTCACCCACACAGGCAGTCACCCACTCTCTTACCCACCCAGTCACTCACTCACCTTCCCAGGCAATCACCCACCCAGGCAATCACCCACCCAACTCACCCACCCAGGCAGTCACTCAGTCAACTCAGTCACTCACCCAACCAGTCAAGTATCACCCACCCAAGCAGTCAGGGCAGTCAGTAACCCACCCACCCAGTCATTCATCTACCCACGCAGTCAGTCACCCACCCATGCAGTCTGTAACCCACCCATGCAGTCAGTCACCCACCCATGCAGTCAGTCACCCACCCAGGCATTCAGTCACCCACCCAGGCAGTCAGTCACCCACCCATGCAGTCAGTCACCCACCCAGGCAATCAGTCACTATGGGATCGGGGATGGGGGGGGGCTGCTCCTTTCATTTGTCGTGGACCCCATGATTTCTGTTGGCGGCCCTGTCTGGGATTGTGTGACTGTCAAGTGTAAAACACTATATTAACAACTTTAAAATAGTAAATTCTCCCGTAATTTAAAGTGAAAGTAAAGTAAATTCAGCATACAAACAGAAATAACAACTCCTCTCCGTTTCAGTTTTCCCCTTTGCTCTTGTCTCCACCCCTCTGCCTTCCCCCTTGCCTGATGTCACTCCCCTTGTAGCCAGAGACAGTCTCCAAAACTCAAATTACAACTTTCACATCGGCTACGGAGATGGGTGATATCAACCGTAGCCGGTACTACAGTCCGCAGGAGACTAAAGGCGGCCGCCACCGCGGGATTTTTAAAAACGCGAGCAGATGCGGCGTTTCCTCTGGTTTAGGCGCCGCGGGCACTTTCAATGTTAAGCGCCATTAGTGCTGAACGGGAAGTGCGGCTGACGCGCTGCCAAGTCCGGTAGAAACAGAAATCAACCCCGAATGTTTACGGGGATGTTGGAGGTTTAAGGGGGGCGTGACAGTATAAGTGCAGCCTAACAGTGTTCATTTAATGTAACAATGGGGGCTATGCACTAAGCTCCGAGCTTTCGCGGTGGCCTGAAAAAAATTAGAACGTCCAATAAAAAATGAAGCCGGCGGCGCGATTCCCTAAGGCCCTGAGCCCATTTTCTATTGGACATGCCCAAAACTGGCTTATCCTGCGTGCAAGCTTTTTTCCCTCTGCTATCGCACTTAAAGTTCCCGTACGCTAGAAATAGAAAAAAAAGCCGCATGTAACATTTGCATGGAGATTTGCCATCTCCATGCAAGGCTGTTACAGGCGATCATACACTAAATAAATACATTTTAATTATAGTGTACATGAGCAGGGGGTTTCCGCTGCTGAACCGCATTAGTTTCAGGTCCGAGGACCCCCTACTTCAGGAGATACAAGCTCCATTATGGGGTGCCAATATCCCCTGCACTTTCAAGCTTGTCACGTGACCGGGACATTTAAATTCTGCAGGGGATACCGGCACCCCATAAAGGGGCCTGTATCTCCTGAAGTAGGGGGTCCTCGGACCTGAAACCAATGTGGTTCATCTCAGGAGACCCCCTACACATCTACACTACTGTCAAAACACACATAACAATAAACAATAATTCCTTACCGTAGCGGCTGTCCGCTATGGTAATGAAGCTGCATTAATGTAAATTTTAATAATAGTGTGCGGGAGCAGGGGGTCCCCTGAGCTGAACAACATTAATTTCTGCCTCAGAGACAACCCTGCTTCCCGAGTTACAGGCCCCGGTATGGGGCATCGGGTGCCAGTGTCGCCGCCATCTTTATAGCGTCCAAGATGCGATTTGGGCTCTATAAAGATGGCGACGACACTGGCCTCTGATGCCCCAAACCGGGGCCTGTAACTCGGGAAGCAGGGGGTCTCTGAGGCAGAAATCAATGCGGTTCAGCTCAGGGGACCCCCTGCTCCCACACACTATTATTAAAATTTACATTAATGCAGCTTCATTACCATAGTGGCTATCCGCTAAGGCAATGAAGGAGTTAAGGCACAATAAAATGTTTATTGGGGCCAATTGCCCCCAATAAAAATAGCAATATACAACACACATCCCCCCCCTAAAACATACAGTAAAGTAATGGGCAAAATTACTATTATCCACATATGGATAATAATGCATTTGCCCATTTTAAATACATATAAATTACAATAAATACAGTCAATATATATTACACTTACCTTTTACAGGCACCAACGATGAAGGCCGTCTTCATCCTCATCTTCATCCTGCCCATGCCCCCTCCGATGCTGCAAAACATACACAAGAATAAAAACATCCAATGTAATGTCCCCTAACCCCTTAATCACCATAGTGGTTATTAACCGCTACAGGCATTAAGGGGTTATCCCACCCTCACCCACCACTCGGGAGGCCCACATATCTTCCCCCACAACCCCCCCACCCTGTGAGGCCTAACCACCCTCACCCACAACCCAGCCAGGAGACCTACCCACATACCCTTGGGGCCAATACCCCCTCCCACCACCCCCAGTACCCACAATAAAAACAATACACTGCCCCACAATAAACAACATTCTATTTATTAAATACATAACCCACCCCCTGTGCCCCCCCATAAATACATGATTTATTCTTTTACATACAAGGTTCATACCCCAGGCCCATGTGAGTCCCCGGTGGGCTTGACAGGTCACCTCGCAGACCTACAAGTTACCAGAAACTTGTTTCATACAGGTTCTGGAGGCCTGTCAGTGGGTCCCGACAGGCACCATGGCCCACCAGGTGGTCTCCACGGGTCACCATGGGCCACAATTGGGTCCCCACGGTAGGCCCGCGGATTTCTGGGGGTCCCGACTCAGACCCACAGGTGTCTGAGGGGCCTCGGTTGGTTCCCACGGGGTCTGGGGACCCACGGGTGGGCACTATGGGTCCGCGGTGCTCCCACAGATGTGGGGTCACTGGTTCTTCCCCGCAGGTGTCCCCGTGGACCACCAGCCCGTGAGGTACCCGAGGATTCCTTAGGTGGTCTCCAGAGGTCTTACGCAGACCAAAGGAACAACCCTGAATGTAAAATAAATAAACCTGGCCTATACATTCAATACATACATCCCCCCCCCCCCAACACATACAGTACAATAATGTGCCAAATAACTATTATCCAGATATGGATAATAGATTATTTGCCCATTATTAAACACATTAACAAACAAAACCAACAAAATACATAGCCAATACATAGCAAAAACATTCAGATATCAATTAACCCCTTAATCAACTTATCGGATAATAACCGCAAAGGTAATTAAGGGGTTAAGCCACCCTGGCCCGATACCCACCCTTCACCCATTCATTTGTACAGTGGCTTCATCATGCATCTATATATACATATACATATACATATATACATATATACATATATACATATATACATATATACATATATACATATATACATATATACATAAATATATATATATACATATACATATACATATATATATATATATATATATATATATATATATATATATATAAGAAAAGGGGGATGAGAGAGCGCACACCCATAGCGTAAAATTGTAAATTTTAATGAGGGGAAGGGAGGGAGGGGAATAAGAATTGCACTTACAAAGGTACAATATAAAAAAGCATTCTGTGATATATAATCACCACCATCCGGTTTAAAACTGCAGCCTCATGGTCTGTGCAGTCCCAGGGTGTCGTCCCAATCCAAAGCCAGGATAGTACTTCTTCTCTGCATAAATGGGGGAGTCCTGTGGAGTAGTTCCAAGCTGGGAAGCCTCTGCAACAATCGCGCGGGTCAGTGAGTCCCAGCGCGCGGTGATGACGTCAGTGTCATGCGTCTGACGTAATGACGCTCCCTGACGCGTTTCGTCACACCACGGGTGACTTTCTCAAAGGGAAGTCAGGAGAGGGGAAAGGTCCGGTATTATATACCCTGTCCATGAATAAATTGACTAATTCCAAACCCCTCTCAGCTGTAGCGGTGCTTGTTTCAGTGGAGACAATCGTAATGCCTGATAATATGAATGGAACTATGGAAACCAGCGGGATTAAACTTTAAGGATACAGAAATGCATACTCGTGATTAGGAACTTAAAAATAAATAATTAAAAAAACAATATAGACCGCCACTTGCATAGGTTGGAGACAGATTACCTCCAACATAATGTTAACAGTATCAATAGCCTGGTTACGATTGATATTGAAAATCACAATGACCCAAACCAATATACAGTGTATAATATGTGAGACTCGATATATCAATATAATGTACATACCTATAAAGAGGATGTTCTACCATAGCCCACATGAGAGCCAGAACTATCTAATATAAGTGAGATATAAGTCTATTAGGACCTATTGCAGTAAAAATTGCACATCAGAGGTATACAAATTACCAATAGAAAGCACAGCAGGAGAGCATAGTGATACTAACAACACTTCATACAAAATATATAATAATTTAAATCTGTCCTAGGTCCCGCAATGAAGCAGACATCTAGGAGGGAGCTGGTAGTTGCCACGAACAAGGGGGATATCAGGAGATATACCACTAATGGGACAATGTATAAAAATATATATATATATAGTGCATAAAAAACAGTGAAGGAGTGTACTAGGATACATTGAACCTTAATCGGTGTGAATGTACTATTTAATTATGTGTGCTACCACTCAAAGAATACAATTAGTACGTGTTATTTAAAAATGAAATAAACTAATGGGTGTAGTGACTATCTAAAGTGTATAATGGATGTGATTATAAATTTATATATATGTGTATAGATGTATATATATATGTGTACTATTATAATAAAAGTGTGTTTACCCAAAAATCTAAATTCTATAGATTGAGTGAATAAAAAAGTGAGTTATAGCTGGCTCCGAGCTAGAAGAGGGGTGAGAAGGAATGGGACAGGAGGAAAGGAAGGGAAGAGGGGGAAAGGGGAAGGGGGGAAGAGGAAAGGGAGGGGAGGGGGGTAGGAGAAGGGGGGGAGGGAAAGGGGGGGAAAGGGAAGGGGGATGGATCCAGAAGGGATCCAGACAGAAGATGGCAGAGTGCAGAGGCAGTAGTGGCAGGAAGAACCGTCCAAGGAGACATCAAACGAGGGTGCTCACATCTAGGCATTCATTAAGTCCAGCCGGACTCAAAGTACCCATCTGGTGGATCCAAAAGGATTCCCGCATACATAGGGTCTTGAACCGATCCCCACCAAGGGCATTAGATGAGATGGTCTCAATTCCTATTATTGTCATGGTTTTTGGGGTCTTGCTGGTGAAATGCTTTGAAGTGCCTGGACAGACAATGGGTACTAAGACCCTTGAGTGCATTTCTCCTATGTTCCAGAAACCTAGTTCCAAGAGTCCTAGTGGTGCGTCCAATATATTTTAGATTGCATCCACACTGGATCATGTACACAACATATGTACTTAGACAAGTGATGGAACTTTTGATAGTGTGCGTGGTACCTCTTAAAGTGGAACTGACAGTACTCTGGCTCAGAAGGTGCTTGCAGGTAATGCATCGACTCCGTCCACAGGGATGATTGCCCATTGGGCCCTTTTGAAGCTTGGCACTGATAGACAAGGGACAAGACCTAAGTCTCGTGGGAGCTAAAATGCTTTTGATACTTCTAGCCTTTCTGTATGTAACAATGGCTCTATCAGGCAAGGTGGGTCCTAAATGGAGATCACACTTAAGAACAGACCAGTGATCATTCAGAATCTTGTTAATGGCTTTAAATGATTTATTAAAGGTGGTAATAAACCTCAAAGTTGGAGCCTCTGTCCATGAATGTACTGATGGTGTATTATAACCGAGACGAGTCCCTTTTTGTAGTTGTTTCTTTTTGGACTGATTCAATAGAGTGGTACGGTCAGATGAGCTCACCTTGTCATACGAATCAGAAATCAGGTCAGGATCATACCCTTTAGATAAGAACTTGTTTCCAAGTGCTATGGACTGGCTCCTAAAATCAACATCCCTTGTGCAGTTCCTACGTATTCTGTGGAACTGCCCCAAGGGAATATTGTCGAGCCATTGCTTGTGATGGTTGCTGGACGCATGGACATAGCTATTGACAGACACAGACTTGAAATGTGTGGTGGTAATAATATTCAAGTCTGTGTCTATACTAAGAGCCAGATCCAGAAAAATGGTGGTTAGATTACTAATATCGAATGTAAATTTTAACCCCAAAAGATTGTCACTGAAGGAACTCAAAATGCCAGATAACACCGATTTATCCCCATCCCAAATAATAATGATGTCATCTATGAAGCGGCCATAGTATACGAGACCCGCCCCGAGTAAGGTGTTTTGCCATATGGTCAATTCTTCCCAATACCCCATGAAGAGGTTGGCATAACTAGGAGCGAATCTCGTACCCATGGCCGTTCCACAGATCTGTAAATAGAAATTGTCTTCAAATAAAATATAATTGTGTGTGAGGATGAAGTGAATACAATCTAAAATGAATGACTTGTGTTTATCCGGAAATGACAGGTCCCTGTCCAACCAAAATTTGATAGCTTCTAGCCCCCTGGCATGTTCAATGCAAGTATAAAGCGATGTGACATCGCATGTTGCCCATAGGTAGGTAGATTTCCACTTGATCTCGGAGATGGAGTCGATGACATGGAGCGTGTCCCTAATATGGGACCTGAGTGAAACTACATAGGGTTGGAGAAAATAATCAACATATTGGGACAGGCTCGATGTCATCGACTCCACCCCCGATACTATGGGTCTTCCAGGGGGATTGGACATGGACTTGTGCACTTTAGGTAGGTGATAAAAGATGGGAGTGCGGGGATGTGTGGAATATAAAAACTTAAATTCAGATTTCGAAATAATACCCTCACCCTGTGCAGTAGTGAGGAGTTCCCTCAGTGACAACTGATAGGTGGCCACTGGATCCGACTCTAACAAGGTATAGGAGGCCCGGTCGCCCAGGAGTCTGCACGCCTCGGCTACATAGGCCGACAGGTCCTGGACGACCACTCCTCCCCCCTTGTCTGCCTGTCTGATTACTATTCCGTGATTGGCCTTAAGCTTGTCCAGTGCGTCCAGCTCACCCTTTGATAAATTGTGTTTAAATTTCTTGGGTTTTACACACAAAAGCTCGAAGTCACGTAGGACCAGATTGTAGAACGTGTCCACAAATCCCCCCTTGGATTGGTATGGGAAGAAGACTGACCTGGGTGCAAATGGTGAGTGTATAATATTACAATCCTCATCAACGCCAACTTCCACAGACCTGGTGGGATGAATGGACCGCTCAAAATCGACAACAAGTTCTGGTGATCCGGACAATGAATCCGATTCCATCAGTAACGAGGTGAGCGCATCAATACAGACTCTCTCCTGTGTATCAAAAACAATGGTAGAATTAGTTTTTTTGTTATTTGTCTCCTGAATCTTATAGTGTCTGTTCAGTGTTATTTTCCTAATATAACTGTTCAAATCAATGAATAGCTGAAATAAATTTGGCCCAGTGTTGGGAGCGAAGGAAAGACCCTTCTCTAATAACGATTTATCCGAGTCTGACAATGTAATAGTGGATAAATTGAATATATTACTGCTCTCTAAGGCACTGGTTTCCCTTTGTCTGTTTTCCTTCTTCCTCTGGACGATTCTGCCTGCCCTAACTCCTCTGCCCCTCTTTTTCCCTGACCAGAGGGTCTGTTTGGGGCCTCTCGGTCCCAAAGGGGATATTGTCTGTCTGGATCCCTCCCTTTCAATCTCCCCTCCTGTCTCGGAGCCCTGTCCAAAAAATGAGCTGATCTATGGGTGGTAACAGGTTCCTTGGATTCTCCACCAATATCAGCTGACACACCCTCCGCACCCCGCACCTCAGATCCACCAGACCTCTCACCAGAGTCCCCAGGAAGAGGATCAACCTCCAAGGCAGTGTAGCCTCTCCCAGTGTGGGATTGTGGGGGTCCCATGGAGGAGCCCTGTGTGGTCTGACGTGACGTGTGACTGGAGGGGGCATGGCTGGATGTATCACTCGATTGGTGGCGGCCTCCCCTTCCAGACCTGGAACCCGACCTGTACCTACCCCCCTTCCTGTAATTGTAATTTTGGGTCCGCTTCCAGACCCTAATTTTGTCCGTGGCATAATCCTCTTTGTCACGGTTAAGTTTCATATCTTTCCTGTCAATTACCTCTTTTTCAAAGGTGATGACTCTCCTGCTGGTTTTCTCATCATATTCTTTAAATTCCTCTGTGTCACTGTGCGGTTTGAGTAAAAATTGGATATGTATGTATGTAGCCGAGGCGTGCAGACTCCTGGGCGACCGGGCCTCCTATACCTTGTTAGAGTCGGATCCAGTGGCCACCTATCAGTTGTCACTGAGGGAACTCCTCACTACTGCACAGGGTGAGGGTATTATTTCGAAATCTGAATTTAAGTTTTTATATTCCACACATCCCCGCACTCCCATCTTTTATCACCTACCTAAAGTGCACAAGTCCATGTCCAATCCCCCTGGAAGACCCATAGTATCGGGGGTGGAGTCGATGACATCGAGCCTGTCCCAATATGTTGATTATTTTCTCCAACCCTATGTAGTTTCACTCAGGTCCCATATTAGGGACACGCTCCATGTCATCGACTCCATCTCCGAGATCAAGTGGAAATCTACCTACCTATGGGCAACATGCGATGTCACATCGCTTTATACTTGCATTGAACATGCCAGGGGGCTAGAAGCTATCAAATTTTGGTTGGACAGGGACCTGTCATTTCCGGATAAACACAAGTCATTCAATTTAGATTGTATTCACTTCATCCTCACACACAATTATTTTTTATTTGAAGACAATTTCTATTTACAGATCTGTGGAACGGCCATGGGTACGAGATTCGCTCCTAGTTATGCCAACCTCTTCATGGGGTATTGGGAAGAATTGACCATATGGCAAAACACCTTACTCGGGGCGGGTCTCGTATACTATGGCCGCTTCATAGATGACATCATTATTATTTGGGATGGGGATAAATCGGTGTTATCTGGCATTTTGAGTTCCTTCAGTGACAATATTTTGGGGTTAAAATTTACATTCGATATTAGTAATCTAACCTCCATTTTTCTGGATCTGGCTCTTAGTATAGACACAGACTTGAATATTATTACCACCACACATTTCAAGTCTGTGTCTGTCAATAGCTATGTCCATGCGTCCAGCAACCATCACAAGCAATGGCTCGACAATATTCCCTTGGGGCAGTTCCACAGAATACGTAGGAACTGCACAAGGGATGTTGATTTTAGGAGCCAGTCCATAGCACTTGGAAACAAGTTCTTATCTAAAGGGTATGATCCTGACCTGATTTCTGATTCGTATGACAAGGTGAGCTCATCTGACCGTACCACTCTATTGAATCAGTCCAAAAAGAAACAACTACAAAAAGGGACTCGTCTCGGTTATAATACACCATCAGTACATTCATGGACAGAGGCTCCAACTTTGAGGTTTATTACCACCTTTAATAAATCATTTAAAGCCATTAACAAGATTCTGAATGATCACTGGTCTGTTCTTAAGTGTGATCCCCATTTAGCACCCACCTTGCCTGATAGAGCCACTGTTACATACAGAAAGGCTAGAAGTATCAAAAGCATTTTAGCTCCCACGAGACTTAGGTCTTGTCCCTTGTCTATCAGTGCCAAGCTTCAAAAGGGCCCAATGGGCAATCATCCCTGTGGACGGAGTCGATGCATTACCTGCAAGCACCTTCTGAGCCAGAGTACTGTCAGTTCCACTTTAAGAGGTACCACGCACACTATCTAAAGTTCCATCACTTGTCTAAGTACATATGTTGTGTACATGATCCAGTGTGGATGCAATCTAAAATATATTGGACGCACCACTAGGACTCTTGGAACTAGGTTTCTGGAACATAGGAGAAATGCACTCAAGGGTCTTAGTACCCATAGTCTGTCCAGGCACTTCAAAGCATTTCACCAGCAAGACCCCAAAACCATGACAATAATAGGAATTGAGACCATCTCATCCAATGCCCTTGGTGGGGATCGGTTCAAGACCCTATGTATGCGGGAATCCTTTTGGATCCACCAGATGGGTACTTTGAGTCCGGCTGGACTTAATGAATGCCTAGATGTGAGCACCCTCGTTTGATGTCTCCTTGGACGGTTCTTCCTGCCACTACTGCCTCTGCACTCTGCCATCTTCTGTCTGGATCCCTTCTGGATCCATCCCCCTTCCCTTTCCCCCCCTTTCCCTCCCCCCTTCTCCTACCCCCCTCCCCTCCCTTTCCTCTTCCCCCCTTCCCCTTTCCCCCTCTTCCCTTCCTTTCCTCCTGTCCCATTCCTTCTCACCCCTCTTCTAGCTCGGAGCCAGCTATAACTCACTTTTTTATTCACTCAATCTATAGAATTTAGATTTTTGGGTAAACACACTTTTATTATAATAGTACACATATATATATACATCTATACACATATATATAAATTTATAATCACATCCATTATACACTTTAGATAGTCACTACACCCATTAGTTTATTTCATTTTTAAATAACACGTACTAATTGTATTCTTTGAGTGGTAGCACACATAATTAAATAGTACATTCACACCGATTAAGGTTCAATGTATCCTAGTACACTCCTTCACTGTTTTTTATGCACTATATATATATATATTTTTATACATTGTCCCATTAGTGGTATATCTCCTGATATCCCCCTTGTTCGTGGCAACTACCAGCTCCCTCCTAGATGTCTGCTTCATTGCGGGACCTAGGACAGATTTAAATTATTATATATTTTGTATGAAGTGTTGTTAGTATCACTATGCTCTCCTGCTGTGCTTTCTATTGGTAATTTGTATACCTCTGATGTGCAGTTTTTACTGCAATAGGTCCTAATAGACTTATATCTCACTTATATTAGATAGTTCTGGCTCTCATGTGGGCTATGGTAGAACATCCTCTTTATAGGTATGTACATTATATTGATATATCGAGTCTCACATATTATACACTGTATATTGGTTTGGGTCATTGTGATTTTCAATATCAATCGTAACCAGGCTATTGATACTGTTAACATTATGTTGGAGGTAATCTGTCTCCAACCTATGCAAGTGGCGGTCTATATTGTTTTTTTAATTATTTATTTTTAAGTTCCTAATCACGAGTATGCATTTCTGTATCCTTAAAGTTTAATCCCGCTGGTTTCCATAGTTCCATTCATATTATCAGGCATTACGATTGTCTCCACTGAAACAAGCACCGCTACAGCTGAGAGGGGTTTGGAATTAGTCAATTTATTCATGGACAGGGTATATAATACCGGACCTTTCCCCTCTCCTGACTTCCCTTTGAGAAAGTCACCCGTGGTGTGACGAAACGCGTCAGGGAGCGTCATTACGTCAGACGCATGACACTGACGTCATCACCGCGCGCTGGGACTCACTGACCCGCGCGATTGTTGCAGAGGCTTCCCAGCTTGGAACTACTCCACAGGACTCCCCCATTTATGCAGAGAAGAAGTACTATCCTGGCTTTGGATTGGGACGACACCCTGGGACTGCACAGACCATGAGGCTGCAGTTTTAAACCGGATGTGGTGATTATATATCACAGAATGCTTTTTTATATTGTACCTTTGTAAGTGCAATTCTTATTCCCCTCCCTTCCTTCCCCTCATTAAATTTTACAATTTTACGCTATGGGTGTGCGCTCTCTCTTCCCCCTTTTCTTATATATATATATATGTATATGTATATGTATATATATATATATATATATATATATATTTATGTATATATGTATATATGTATATATGTATATATGTATATATGTATATATGTATATATGTATATGTATATGTATATGTATATGTATATATAGATGCATGATGAAGCCACTGTACAAATGAATGGGTGAAGGGTGGGTATCGGGCCAGGGTGGCTTAACCCCTTAATTACCTTTGCGGTTATTATCCGATAAGTTGATTAAGGGGTTAATTGATATCTGAATGTTTTTGCTATGTATTGGCTATGTATTTTGTTGGTTTTGTTTGTTAATGTGTTTAATAATGGGCAAATAATCTATTATCCATATCTGGATAATAGTTATTTGGCACATTATTGTACTGTATGTGTTGGGGGGGGGGGATGTATGTATTGAATGTATAGGCCAGGTTTATTTATTTTACATTCAGGGTTGTTCCTTTGGTCTGCGTAAGACCTCTGGAGACCACCTAAGGAATCCTCGGGTATCTCACGGGCTGGTGGTCCACGGGGACACCTGCGGGGAAGAACCAGTGACCCCACATCTGTGGGGGCACCGCGGACCCGTAGTGTGCGGGGAAGAACCAGTGACCCCACATCTGTGGGTTCACTGCGGACACATAGTGCCCACCCGTGGGTCCCCAGACCCCCGTGGGAACCACCCGAGGCCCCTCAGACACCTGTGGGTCTGACCCAGGGCCCCCAGATATCTGCGGGCCTACCATGGGAACCCAATTGTGGCCCACGGTGACCTGCGGAGACCACCTGGTGGGCCATGGTGCCTGGCGGGATCCACCAACAGGCCTCCAGAACCTGTATGAAACAAGTTGCTGGTAACCTGTAGGTCTGCGAGGTGACCCGTCAGGCCCACCGAGGACTCACGTGGGCCTGGGGTATGAACCCTGTATGTAAAAGAATAAATCATGTATTTATGGGGGGGCACATGCGGTGGGTTATGTATTTAATAAATATAATGATGTTTATTGTGGGGCAGTGTATTGTTTTTATTGTGGGTACTGGGGGTGGGGGGAGGGGGTATAGGCCCCAAGGGTATGTGTTTAGGGCTCCCGGCTGGGTAGTGGGTGAGGGTGGTTAGGCCTCACGGGGTGGGGGGTTAGTGGGAGAGGGTATGTAGACCTCCCGAGTGGTTGGTAAGGGTGGGTTAACCCCTTAATGACTGTAGTGGTTAATAACTGCTATGGTGATTAAGGGGTTAGGGGACATTACATTGGATGTTTTTATTCTTGTGTATGTCTTGCAGCATCTGAGGGGGCATGGGCAGGATGAAGATGAGGATGAAGACGACCTTCATCGTGGGTGCCTGTAAAAGGTAAGTGTAATATGTATTGACTGTATTTATTGTAATTTATATGTATTTACAATGGGTAAATGCATTATTATCCATATGTGGATAATAGTAATTTTGCCCCTTACTGTATAGTATGTGTTAGGGGGGTGTATTTAGTTATTAATATTGTTTATTATTTTTGGAGGCGCAACATTGTTACCGCTTCGTGAGCCGGGGGACACCCGGACCCCCGTGGGGTCAGCGGGGGACACCCGCCAGCCTGTTGTATTGGTGTTGGTGTTGCGCATGCAAAAATGTAAACAAATAATTTTTTCTAAGTCCTGCTTTTTTATCACCAGCCTTTAGCTGGTGAGCTTTATTCAGCGCAACTTTCACTTACGATCAGTTTGCGTTGCTTAGTGAATCCCGCAGAAGGGCTGGATTCAGCGCAAACATCTGATCGTACAAGCAAAAATTTCAAGAAAAAGTCCGTTTTAGAGTGCAAAGTGCCTGTTTGTGTGGCTTAGTGAATAGCGCTCGGCGGAACTTCACGTTTTAAGAGCACTTTGCGCTCTTAAAACGATTTATCACTGCTTAGTGCATAGCCTCCTCAGTTTTTGTAACCAAATGTCATCATAACTCTGTAACCGGGACACATTTGAAAATGAAAGGTAACTCTCAATGTATTACTTGCTGGTAAAAACTTTCATAAATAATTTACTGCTCTGTCTAATTATACAGTACTGTCTAACACTTTTATATGAGAAAGGACAACATCCAGATAAACTTACAGATGGAACTATTGGTTTGGTCACTCTATCTTTGCGGGTCCTGTATGGCAACCACCCCTGCACTACAGAGTACAGAGTACAGAGACTTAATGGCCCATCAGGATTAGGGGGTTCCTGCGTCTGAATGAGACGCATGCTGTGTGAATCATACCAGGCTGCACCTGTGTGCAAGAGATGCACCTCTAGCAGGCGATCACACAGCTTTTATTTTATTTTATTTTATAGTAATGACACAGTATTGTAGCAGGGGGTCTCCGGAGCTGAACCGCATTAATTTCAACCTCAAGGACCCCTACTTCCCAAGTTCCAGGCTCTGGTATGGGGTGCCTGTATCTCTCTGCATTGTTTAATCACGTGACCGGGAGATTTAAACATCAGCTCAAAAGACCCCTTGCTTCAATACTGTGTTATTAAAATTTAAATTAAAACTGTGTGATCACCTGAAAGAGCTGTACAGGTAGATGAAGCTCTTGCTGTCCGTGTAACATTGCTGATTGCATAGCAGGGTACAGACCCGCAGGGCAGAGGTAGGGAGTTGTACACCGACCTTGGCCTTGGATCAGAGGCCTGGGATGCAGGGGTAGTCAGGGGTAGTCAGGTCCAGTTCTGGGGTTGAGGCAAGCAGCAGGCAACGATTATTAAGGTCCAGTTCCAAGGTCGAGGAAGGTGGCAGGTAAGGGGCAGTCAGGTCCAAGTGAGATCCAAGCCCAGACAGGCAAAACAGAGACAAAGGCATAGCTCAGACAGAAAAAGTTATCAAGTAATTTGCGCGAGCAAAGTCCAGAAGCAACTGCCTGCTATTTAAAGTCCAGAGGCAGCTGCTGGCAATGAGAACCAAAGAGAGGCTGATTTCCTGAGAGCAGGAAAGCATGGAAGCAAAATGGCCCCTGTAGTATCAGTGAGGCAGTGAGGTCATATCCTGTCGGCAGCTATCTTGAATATTAGGACAGATCCCTTTAAGTCCAGCTCTTACAGACTGCAAGCAAATCGCAGTGCTAGAACTTAGAAGGACACTGCTATCCTGAGCGCTTTGGCATTTTCCTACTTCACGGTCTCTGACATTCAATAATTCCTTCTGAATACCGTGATAACTCAAATGTCAGATCATGAGGTAACAGTGCATTCGATTGGGCAGTGCTACTATTATTATTAGTAGTATTATTATTATTATTACTACTAATAATAATACACTGCTATTTAATTTATATTAAAGACACAGAGACAGTATAGGTTAAGTGCTCGGACAACTGAGGTCAGACAACCGACCAGGGAGTTTACTGGACACACACAGACAGGGGTTAGTCCAGTCCATCACACAGTAAATGGTGAAGCTACAAATTGTATAAATAAAATCAGCAGCTGCAGCCCTAACAAACCCACCTAAAAAGAGGGTTTACAACCCAACAGCTTAGACTTGAGGCGGCACCCATATTTATGTAGTCATTTTCCTATAATAAATCTTTTTGTGGATTTGGATTCTGTTTCTAAATTTTCAGTGATGCAAAAAAAATGAATCTACCTCTTTGACATTGATCCGTGGAAATCTGTGGATGAAAGGATCTTCAAACTAGCAGCAGTTTCAAATGAATGCAAACATGTTGTCCATCTTTTAATGTCCCTACCTAGGCTACCTGATCCTCAATGAGCTAATTTAACCATAGATATGCCTAGTGATTTGTGTATGTATGTATGTATGTATGTATGTACAAAATAGAAGAAATGGGAGCCCCACGCCCCCTAGCGACGCTACTCAGTAGAATCCAAAGTAAAAAAAGTTCACATGTAAAGCTTAATTCTTCAATCACAATTGCTGTCCCATGTGGATATAATGTCCTTCATAGCCACAGTGGTCTGATATATATATTTATATATATATATATATATATATATATATATATATATTTATATATATATATATATATATATATATATATATTATATGTGTGTATATATATATATATATATATATATAATTATATATGTATGTATGTATGTATGTATGTATGTATGTATGTATGTATGTATGTATGTATATATATATATATATATATCAGACCACTGTGGCTATGAAGGACATTATATCCACATAGGACAGCAATTGTTATTGAAGAATTAAGCTTTACATGTGAACTTTTTTTACTTTGGATTCTACTGAGTAGCGTCGCTACTATATATATGTATGTATGTATATACATATGTATACATATATATATATATATACACACATATATACCTGCGCAATGCTCCACACAGCAGACACAATACAAATACCACACAGAAATCTGGAGTACAAAATCAGAGGAAGGTTCACCTGTTCCTCCAGCAATGTCATGTACCTCATCATGTGCATGAAATGGGGGCTGCTACTACTTAGGTGAGATGTGACAGGGGCTAAACAAGAGAATTAATCTGCATCGCCACAGCATCACATGCAGAACAAGAGACAGTCCTGTTGGCAAACATTTCTCTGGCCATATGATGAACGATTTGAAGGTGGTCATACTCAAAGGTAATCTTAGAACACTGAAATAGAGACAGTTGCATGAATACAAATGTAGGCAACTGTTCGGGACACTTACAGTAGCGGTGGCCTAAACTGAGATCGCAGTTTCATGAGTCACTACTGACACAACAGAACTCTCTTCCATGAGTGCTAAATGCCATGTCTATACTTACTGCACTATATGAATGCACAATACTAGTGTAAAGTGATATAATAGGCGCAAAAACAACTTAATAGGTGGTCACTACTAATAATATAGTGAGGTGAAAAAATCAAACTCAATTATTTACGTTGTATCACAAAATACACATACATTTAAGTGAATAAGTGATAATAAAGTAAAAATGTGAAATACAAATATGCAAATAAATTGTAACCCCCTGCTCAAAACCTTCTGGTGGGAATCATCTTCACTTGTCACCAAGATGTAGAAGTAGATTCACAAAATCCAGGGGGAGCATAAAAGGGAAACAAAAAAACACTTAGACAATCTAAGTGTAGAGGTATTAGACCAATTAGCTAATATCAGCTGAGATCTTGGCTCTTATAGAAGGCCTACTTACAAACTGTAAGATAATAAAGAGCAGTGTGTAATACATGGCAGTCTCTTCCAAACAGGTATGGTTCAGCTCAGCAGTATCCACAGTACTCATAGGAAACAACCCCAATGGATAAAGGGAGAAAGAACTACATAGCACAGATCAAATAGGTTAAGCAATGTTTATCACTAAAATATACATTTCGCACTTACAATTAACAGATTAAAATGGGTACATAACACTAAAATAGTGTAACGGAGAGGCTGCACGCCACACCAGCTCACCGTCCTGCTCCCACGGATGTCTGATGCTCCTAAGTCAGTCCACAGCTCACGGTGTATCACAATCTGTGGTCTCAGCTCAGTCACGTCCTTGATAATCTGGGTGTCTGACGTCACTTCCGGTTCGGCTTCGGCGGTGCCTGGACAGCTTGCAGCTTGTCTCCTGTCGGCTCCAAAACAGTAGGATACCCAGTAGGATACTCAACGCGTTTCATTATACAGGGTATAAGGCTTCGTCAGAAGTGTGAAGGGCCTACCTAGCTACAGAATATACTGTATATAGCTAGTACAATAAAATACTAATACAAGTACTAATACAAACAACCTGGTGTTCTGTGATCATTAAAGGGTTAACATTCTTTGCTGGTATAGATCTGGTATAGATGCTAGTATAGATCAATACAGCAGCATCTGGAAAAACTCATAACATTACTGTACATGCGGCAAAAATAAATTCATTTTCCTTAAAACCCGCTAATCAATTTATAGTAGTAGCAACTGATATGAAATTAATTTTATTTTCGCTGCATGTAATGTTATGAGTTTTTCCAGCCGCTGCTGTATTGATCTATACCAGGAAAGAATGTAAACCACTTTAATGATCACAGAAGAGAGAGTAGAAGGAAGGATCATCATGGGAATGATAGGTCGGAAGTTTTTTTGGGGGGCAGAGGGACCTTCCACTTTGTGGGACACAAAAAATCGTTATCTACCACTAGTGGAGAAAGGGTCCAAAGCCACCTCAAAAAAAGAAAGACCTTCAGAGGAAAGAGGGGGAGAAGAAAAAGAATGGGAGGCACCAAGGAGAACAAAATAATTGATAACATCTTCAATTTAAGTTCAGTTAAACTGTCAGAACCCCAAAAGGATGTCATTTCAAAAGGTTTATCCTTTGCAAGAGGAGGTGTAAGAGGTGCACGTGTAAGAGGAGATAATAATTTTGACCTCTATATAGATGCCAATAATTTTCTGAGAAAATTGACTTTAAAGAGATACTATCTGGGATGGAACCTAGAAGCAAAAGTAAATTCAGTTATTCCTCCAGTTGTTCAACAAGAAAGGAATTTTATTCATACAGACCTTAAACCGAAATCAACTTTCTATCCCCACTTTGCAAAGGGTAATCACGTGGAGGGGTTTTACCAAATGATTACAAAATATTTTGAAAATTGGATGCAGAATCAAACTAAATATAAAGATAACACAAAAAGAAAAAAATGCCTTAAAAGAACTAATGGCAAATGATAATTTAGTAATCAAACAAGCAGACAAGGGAGGAGGAGGTGTTCGGATGAACAGGGAGGACTACGATTTGGAATCACAATGTTTGTTAGGAGATATTAATACATATACTAAACTTAGATCTATTCCAACCAAACAGTTTACCGAGGAGTTGAAAGGTCTCCTAGATAGAGGGAAAGAAACGGATTTTGAATGAACATGAATATAGCTTATTATATAATGAGAAAGCAAAAATGCCAATATTTTAGTTCCTCCCAAAGGTCCATAAAAGTGTAGTCAATCCCTGAGGCAGACCAATTGTCTTGGGGATTGACTCGCTTACAGCAAATATATCGCTATATATAGATAGATTTCTTCAAAAATATGTTACCGAGCAGAAATCCTATTTAAGGGACACTATGTATATATTGAAAACTTTGAATGAGATACAATGGGAGGACCATTATATTATGGTGAGTTGTGACATGACGTCCCTTTATACATCCATTCAACACACAAAGGGATGCGATGCCATTAGCGAATCCTCCAACAGTATAAAGAATTACCTATTCTTCAAGCAGAAATCATTATTGACAGCATCAGTTTTATCTTAAACCACAACTTTTTTTGGTACGATGGAGAGATTTATTTGCAGAATTGTGGAACGGCGATGGGATAGGTTCACACCGAGCTACGCCAATTTGTTTATGGCAGTCTGGGAAAGCGAATACATCTGGTCTGGAGATGAGCTTGGTGCGAGCCTAGTCCTCTGGTGTCGTTTCATCGATGATGTGTTTTTAACATGGAAAGGGAGAGAGGAAGACTTAATAAAAAAAATTGAAATTATTAATGTGAACACATGGAATTTGCACTTTGACACTCAGAGAAGTAGAGAGCAGAAAATAAAATAACAGAAATTAAAACTAAGACATTCTTCAAGGAAATTGATAAGAATAACTATATTATCAGGTCCTGCTGTCACCTGCCCAGATGGATGGACAATGTCCCATCTGGTCTATTCACTAGAATTAAAAGAAACCGTACAGATAGGGAGCAGTTTTTAATACAAGCAGAGCATATTGTGACAGATTTTTGGAGAAGAAATACAAAAAAGAAACGATAGACAAAGCCCTTACTGAAGCTGATTTGAGAAATAAGAGTGATTTATTTCTGCGTAAACCAAAGAAATAACGGAATAATGCAAAGTTTGACTTTGCATTCCTTACAAGCTATTATAAAGAAGCAAAAAAGATTGCAAGTATCATGAACAAGATTATTGGTATCTTAAATAATGCATACAATTGTACATTATTTCTAACGCGATCCGCTTATAACGTGATGTGATTCTTTTGACCCCAAGAACAGCGTTATAAGGGGGTTGAGCTGTAGTAGCAATTTCAGTTCTAATAATACAGGTGAAACCTTTACAGTGAACAAATGTATAACGTGCTGAACAGATCACGTTATATACTGTATGTTTTGGAATGCTCGTGCAAACTTCAATATGTGGGAAAAACAGCAAGACCAGTTTGAACTAGAATAGTTGAACACTTAAGCAGCATAAAAAGACAGCTTATCACCCACAGTGTGTCCAGCTATTTTCTAGAGTTCCATAAAGGGGATCCAACCGGTCTGACCTACATGGCCATAGAGCATGTGTTACAACATTGGAGGGGAGGAGATAGGGATCTTGAATTATTGAAAGGGAAACATTCTAGAACCATAGTTTGAGAAGCCTGACACCTACTGTGTCCCTGCGTCCAAGGATTGAAGGGAGCATATATCCGGAACACCCCCAAATATAAAAGAGAAAAAACTCTAGTGCAATACCGCAATATCAGTATGAGAATAAAAGGATCTTGGCTCTTACGAAGAACCTACTTACAAGAAGTAGGATATAAACCAGCAGTGACAGAATACCGTCTGACAGCTTTTCGCTGATCCCTGTCAGCTTCGTCAGGAGAAGCAAGATGCTCCTGACGAAGCTGACTGGGATCAGCGAAATGCGTAGAGCCAAGCCTGCAAGTGAGAGCTGCTGTTTCCTGAGCCGTGAGGACCCGTTGCTGTACACCCACCCCTTTCTCCGAGTATCCGGAAGTATCTGGGACACCGGCGAATGTGACGTAGAACGCCATCTGAAGTGAGGTTCCAACGGGAACAGCACGGAACAGATGTGATACCACTTACCCTCTACGGCGTCATGTTTCAGCTCCCCGCATTATTTGATGTGCCTTTATTGAATGTACACATACATACCACGATTCACTCACCTGTTGGAGCAAGCTGTCAGACGGTCTTCTGTCTCAAGTCACCTCAAGTCATAAATCGCATACAGCACAGGGGGTAGGGATAGGTTTCAGTAACAGAAAACATTCCAAGATGCACTGTTTTTAAGTTAAACCTATCTTGCTTTAACCATTGTAACACCACTGGAAGAAGAGACCAGTGCACCTCGAAATCTCGCACAAATAAAAGCATTTTGTTAGCCACAGAAAGGTATAAAAATGGTGAAGAAAAAAATGTGAACTAGCGCTAAAGTGTAATACACAGTGTGATATTAAAAAACTTATAATAAAGGATGGCTGCCCGGTGATACTGCCAGTACTAACAGAATAAACCAAAATAAAGAAAAACCTGGCGCCAAATAGTCAGTGGAATGTCCTGTACTCCTCAAGGGATCCGCACACTTGCTCGACAGACCATGCAAAGAAAAGAACACAAACAAACAAAAATCATAGCGCAACACTGTAGGGTAAGCAGTACTGCACTAATACACACAAACAGTTAAGAATCCTAGCGACTATTAAAATAATTATTTATTAAAAAGAACTATGCCAAGACCGACAATGGCAAATACAAGGAACCGCAGGTCATCCGGAGCACAGCCACTATTTGACTGACTTTGGACGTTTAAGGACATTTGGCCTTGGAGCCCAACTTTCCCTTCAGCCTGCCAGCTGTTCCTTTAAGGCAACGGGCACTATCGCGCGCGGGCGCGCAGAGACTTCCTGTTGCTCCGTAGGAGGAAGTGAGGCGTGTGTCTACACGCGGTGCAGAGCTGTGGACCCCGCACACCAGCCCCCACGGCCGGAGCTGTTCCGGTTACCATCGTAAGGACTGACTGGTGTCTGAGCCGCAGTGGAGCAGAGGCATCACCCGCCAGGGAGATCATCTCTACCTAGGACTTGTTCCTACCATGCGAGTTTAAACCTTGCTGTATGTAAGTAGGGCTCCAATTTTTGTGCTCCGGATGACCTGCGGTTCCTTGTATTTGCCATTGTCGGTCTTGGCATAGTTCTTTTTAATAAATAATTATTTTAATAGTCGCTAGGATTCTTAACTGTTTGTGTGTATTAGTGCAGTACTGCTTACCCTACAGTGTTGCGCTATGATTTTTGTTTGTTTGTGTTCTTTTCTTTGCATGGTCTGTCGAGCAAGTGTGCGGATCCCTTGAGGAGTACAGGACATTCCACTGACTATTTGGCGCCAGGTTTTTCTTTATTTCACAGAAAGGTATAGTCTATTTGTTTTTGATTATATATATATATATATATATATATATATATATATATATATATATATATACACAAAACGGTGTTGCTTACACTACAAAAAATAACGGTGACAAGAACCAATCAGAAATAAAATAATTATTGAGTTTACCATGAAACCAATAATCTAATGACTGGTCATGCTGAGGAATATACTAATATATCAATACACAAAAGATGGACAGAATCCCACTAATAGCACTCAAAAAATAACCTTAAATTACCAAAAAATATAATAAATGTAAAGACTCTGGATCAGAAAATCAAATGAATTTAAATTGAACCAAAAAAGTAACACTTATAATTTAAAAAAAAAAACAGAAAAACGGACCATGAAGAGAACCACCAAAATAATGAAATTATCCCAAAAAACAATGTTAACGCAGTGTCCTATAGAACCACTACCAAGATTCCATAAGGGCAAACCGCATAAGGTCAAAAGTACAGACCCATCTAGAGTTACATCAATTAAGCCCAGATGAGCCACTGCAAAAATGGCATTGGAGGGAGCTATATAATTTAACCCTGAGAAGAGAAGCCATGCTGCTACTATAGAGATACTACAGCTACTGCTAACTGGCAAGTATAATAACTGTCCAGCAGAGATACAGTATGCTACTAAATAAGCTTGTAAGTATGCATGTAAAACAGTGCAGCTATGCATAACACAAGGGTTACGTTGATTAACACTGATAAAAGGGATCAGCATGCAAATGCATAATTTATTTACAGCAAACTAACAAAGGTCAGTGCATTGGATTGAAACTAAGGAGATGTGCCTGTGTACTGGAATGCTAATAAAACCATAACTATGCCCCAACCAGGAGCTTGGCATAAATATTAAAACTGCACATACAGGCAAATCACCTATAAAGAGTGGTATATTAACCACAGAAAAGCAGGTAATACTAAGCTGAATTTAGATAGTAGGAAGTCCATGATGGAAAATGAAAACTGCTGAGCACCAAAGTCCATAGAGAACCATCTAGCCCCGCATCAAGTCCAGTGGAGCATCAGAAATCCAAATAAAGAAAATATAGGGGTCCCTCCAGCATCTGAGTGAGATTAGCCTTTGGCTAATCGGGCTATTGAATTTGACTATAGAGTGGGGTTTATGTTTGAATAAGGGATGAGAGTATGGGGGTGGACAATGGAGATAAGTGTCCCAGGGGGGTAAGTTAGTCCACCCTAGAGAGGTCAAGGTTTTATCCCTTTGTATAATTTAGCGTTTATACAGCTATTCACAATGGGCAATTAGTTAGGTTGGCTACCTTAAAGATCATGAAGGAATGCTTTTATTGCCACAATGGCTACTAAGGGCTTAATACAGATGTTGCCAATGTTATTGCAACCAGTGGTGCACTTATACGGGTGAAATTGCATGATAGCCTTGCTCCTTCTCACACTTGACTGATTCAAAACAACTGCCACTTCTCCCGCTGGTGAGTTGAGTATGTCCTAATGCATTGCACCAGCTGCTGCAATAATGTTGGCTACTGTACATTATATATATATTTTAAATATGCAAGGTAAATATTGCGTTTTCTTATATATCTGGCATCTTTGGAGTTAATATAATAAATAAAGGAAGTCAGATCCAAAGTGCAAACCCTTTTGGACTATGCTTCAGGAGTTTTTTGCTACATCTCTCCAATATTTTTCTCAAAACTTTTCTTACAGTAAGTAGTCAAAATGTAAAACACAAATTATAATGGGAAGTGCAGTTAATTTTTTTGCCACAGATTATAAGCCTAAGTGTGGATGCAAGTTAGCCAAGATGTGGGAATATGGTTGTGTGAATGTGGGTGCAAGTCAGCATTGGTATGTTATGAATCTACAGATAGGGCCAGAAACATGAAAAGGACTTCTAATTTGTGGCTAGCATATTTTTACTTTACATGTGGTACTTTTTTGCTGGCAACAATTAAAACCTTTGGTGTGGTAAAAGTAGTAGCTTTACTTTTGTTATGTTCAAGGCTCCTTTCCCTATACATGTACATCATATATTTTTTTTAAAGAAGCTATTTGAAGGTTTGAAATATCTAATATCTCCTTAAATTGCCGTTTTATCATAAGGTAGTGTATTAGATGAAATTTTAAACCTACTTCTGCCTGTGATTGGAAATTAATAAGGATTGACATCAAAGTTTTGTAAAGAATCTGTAATTATAACTCTACAATTGAACATGGGAAATGCAAAGGGGGCAATTGACTACCATGCCAGTCAAAACTATTCTACAATTACATTAAATGTTTCCAATTTCATTTTCTTGAGCTAATCAAAAAAGTGCTCTGCTGGAAAGAAATAGAGTAAAGCCAAATATGTTGGATTGCTAATCCGCTATTTGCATTAATACACCCACACACACTCCTTTCTGATAATGTTTTATATTTTTGGTCTGAACAAATTAATGAATGTGAAAAGGCGGAAATGCATGATTAATAGCTTTTAATCAGCATGATTTTATATATATATACACGAGAGAGGGAGAGGGAGAGGGAGAGAGAGAGAGAGAGAGAGAGAGAGAGAGAGAGAGAGAGAGAGAGAGAGAAAGAGAGAGAGAGAGAGAGAGAGAGAGAGAGACAGAGAGAGAGAGAGAGAAAGAGAAAAAAAGTTGAGCTTTACGTCAGTGTATGTCACTGCGCTTACATGGATAGACGCTCCTGGGACTCAAAGCTTGCTAGGCAGTTCTGTGACATGGTGCGCTCGGTCTCGGCAATGTTCCATCTATAGACCACGGGACCTATCCCATTTGTTGGAGCTCCGTGTTATGTTTTTAAGTGTAAGCTATAGAACCTATGTGTAATTTTACCAATACATTTTTCATTATACTTATCCCTGGTGCGCTTTGCCTTTTTGTCTTTGTCTGTCTGGACATTGTGAGGGAGTTTATAGGGTTAAAACTCTGTCACCTGAGAAGACCAGGAAAAAACACACCCTGGCTACAGTAGGTCTGCAAGCTGATTGGAAAGGGGAAGATTAAAAGGCAGGCAGCAAACTTCTGACACTCTCTCTCACTATGCTCTCAACCTATGAGGGAACAGGCTGCAGAGAGCCTGTCAGGGGGAGAGCTTTTACTCTCTTTTGGATACCAGCGATTAGGTACAGTACTTTACAGTTGTTTTGCAGACATATGCTATTTAATTTAAAGACTATTTTGTTTTGTTACCGAATTACTGCAACCCCTGATATGGGGAATAAAGAACTTTCATTACAAGAAAGCAGTGTGACGGTAGGGGGTAACCGGCCTTAATTAATAAAGGAGAAGCCGGCTTGCTGCCCCTGAAACTATATGGCAAGGGCTGAAAGTGTCAGCTCTTGGGTCTAATATTGTACCTTACCATGTTGTCCTGTAATTCTGCTCCTCTTATACTGTTCCCCATAGGGTTATAAGCTAGGAACTGTGTGTAGGGTTAACTTTGTAAGCCCAGTGGGCCAATTAATGCATGCTATGTTTTATTCCCTTTGACTCATGGTCCCGTAGCTGCCTGTGCAAGCTTACAGTGTAAGTAGGTTGCCTTGTATGGGTGGCCTCTTATGAGAAATAGCTGCAGGGAAGAGACTTCTGGAATATGAGGAAAAAGGGGGATATTTGGGCAACCTATATTGCCTGCTAGCAAGGTATTAGAGCTGGGTCTAGAAGGCTTATACGCTAACGCAGGTTTTATAACCCAAGCTCACAGATCCCAGTTTTAGGGCGTCAGATCTAGGGATCAAATGTTACGGTTACTGCATTGGGTGTAGGGGCTGGTGTCCTAGAACAGGTTTTAGAGCCCCAGTTCACAGACCCCCCATTTTAAGTCCAAATTGTAGAGTGCAAGCTCTAGGGACCAAATGTTAATTTTAAAGTGTTTTAAAACAACAATGCATTTTGTGTTTTGTGCTGTGAGCTGAACTGCATACAGGACAAAAGGCAGCCAGATGTGAATTAGCATGTCATTGCCACCAGCCCAAGTATAGGGATTCCCTGTGTTGATTGCAACATGGTGATGAGGAAGGGCTGTGAACAGGATATGTGGAGTAGAAAGCCTTTGTTTCAGCTGGACATTGCGGAACCTACCCAGCGGGAGGTATGGTTCTAGCCAGGAAAACAGTTGATTCGATTTCAAACTCATAACACGATTTCCATAGGCAAGTTTTGCATGTTCCCCTCCTATCATTGAATGCACAACCACAATCCATGCTCTAATTTGCTGCCAGCCCCCTCAATGTATTAGAGAGACAGCAAGCCCTATATAAGATAGAGCAGTATAGCAGATTACTATTTTTTGTTGTAGATTTGAAGAGACAAGGAGCTGCTGGTGAGCTTCTCAAAGGTGCTTCTGGGTGAAAGAGCTATTCACACAGAGAAGCATTGAAAAGCCCAGCCAGCATGCTGGACCCAACCGGAGCAGACAGGGTAACGCTTTTTGCTGAAGCAGTCACCCTGCAACTAGGAAAGGGCTACTGTAGATCTCAACCCTCAGACCCCAGTAAGTGTTTATATTCTCTGTATTTTGTATTTCTGTGTGTTTCCAAGGTCTTATTCAAATTAACCTCATTTTATTTCACTGCCTTATTTTGCCTTGTGACTGATCCCTTAAATATAAATGTGTTAAAAGATCTGGTCTACCATGACAAGCAGTGTTTGAGCTCCTTCCTGACCACATATACAAGGCCACTCCATCACATATGGTGTTAGAAGTGGGATAGTGCCCCCTGTGGACAGTTGAGGGAGTAAACCTGAAGTTTCCAAAATGGAGATGGAAAAACTGATAAAGTATGTGGCTTAAAACCAGGCTGCAAAACAACAGCAATTACAGTTACTTCTGCAACAACCGTCTACACAACAGCAGCAACAACTGCTGTAAGAGACTGAAAATCGAGCTGAACAGCAACATAAATTGCAGGTATACTACTGCAACAACAGACAGCCCAACAGCAGAAATAACAGGCCACCCAACAGCAGCAAGAGGCTGAAAACCAGGCTGCTCAGCAACAGTTTTTCCTACAGTTAACAGCTCACCATACACAGGCTCAACAGCAGCTAGTACAACAGATGGGAGCTGCAACAAACGCTGAGGCCCCAAGTCTTGCTTCTTAGAACCGGGGCACTGGAAATCAAAGACCTGCCGTTAGGCTGATGAAAATGGGACCTGATGACGATACAGAGTCCTTCCTCATCACGTTTTAGCGAGTTGTGGTATTTCACAGTGGCCCAAGGAGGAGTGTAACGCCCATCTGGCCCCGCAGTTACCAGGAGATGAACAGGCAGCATTTTGCATCCTTGACAATACTGCAACACTCGACAATGCCCAAGTCAAGGCGGCAATCCTTGACTGCATGTGGATAACTGTTACAGTTATGCTCGCCACAAACCAGGACTGGACCATGTGGCTGAGGCTGGGTTATGAAATCACCGACCTTAGACCGCGCAGACTGGTCCGGAGGGTGAAGTTCAAACAGGCCGGGTTCAGGACTGGAGAGAACAGCGTAGTCATTGGACGAGCCAGAGTCGGGATAGGAGAAGTCCGGGTAGTCACAGTCCAAGCAGGAAGTCGGCAACAGGAAATCAAGCAGGTTTTCCTGCTTCAGCGTAATCGCTGCAGGTCAGGAACGGGATTTGCGCGAGTGGCGTCCACGGCCCAAGCCCCGGTCTAGGAGAGGGAAGACAGACCGGAGTGGGCACACCGCCAGGCAGCACCGGTAAACCAGTGCTTCAGCACAATCATTCAATCTGGCCTCTGCAAAGGGAGAAAGAGCAGCAGCCCACGGGGTCCAAACAGCAACCTCTGCTAAGGGTAGAAGCAGCAGGTTGCAGGCTCCAGGGAGATAGAACACAGCAGGTCTCCGGGGTACTTCAGCGCGGGAGTTTAAGCTGGCCTCTGCGAAGGGAGAAAGAGCAGCAGGCCACGGGGTCAAAACAGCAACCTCTGCAAGAGGTGCATGCAGCAGGTTGCTGAGTCCAGGCAGGTGACACAGGCCTCTGTGAAGAGAGGAACAGCAGGCCTCCGGGAACCAGGAACACAAGCCTCAGCGAAGTAGCTGCAGGCTACGAGGGAACAGGAACGAGAACAATGAACTGGAACAATAATCAACAGAGATTAGTAACGAGAGATAACAAGCCAGGAGGCTTGTGGCAAAACACAGGTAACATCCAAGAAGGATTATGCTCGGCAGAGAAGCATTGTGGGAATGCAGTATTTTTTTTTTTTTTTTTCACAAAAAGGTTTTTATTATTAGGCGACATTACATACAGTGTCTACCAACCCATTGTCATTTTTTAATGTACCAAAACCCAATTTTTCTCTTTTCCACCCTCCTCCGTTCTTACAAAGATATACTGGGTAAACCAACTCACATACATAACAAACCATACAGACACAGAGAGGGGGGTGGGGGAGGGGGGGGAGCTCAGTGTCTTCTGAGTGTTCACCATCTCAACTCTTGCTGTCCTACTTAGGAGCAGCTCTCAGCTGCGGAGGCTCTATGAATGTCTTCCCTACCTGTACCCCTTTTACGCGCTGTCTGTACTGGCTCCTCGTAGGAGAATGCATTTAGGTGTATTATGGCATGATGGTGGTGGTATTCACCCCTGGGATATCGGAGTGGTCTAGCCACTTGGTCCAGATTTTATGGAAGTTTGTGCCGGTGTTGTTGACCAGACTTGTCAACTGTTCCATCCGGCAAATATACCAGATTCTATTCCGAATTTTCGTAATGGTGGGTAAGTCCGGGAGCTTCCACAATGCTGCGAGTTCGCACCTCATGGCTGTTGCAAAATGTGCAATCAGTTTCTGTGCCGGTCTGCCTATTCCCCGAGTGCGCCTGCCTAGCAGGAACAGCCAAGGGTCCAGGGGGACCGACTGTCCGAGAATACTCGTTAGCCAATCCGGGATTTCCTCCCATAAAGGAGCCACTTTGGGGCATCCCCACAGCATGTGAAGCAAGTCTGCCTGTTCCCCGCATTGTTTTGGGCACAATGGGGGGTACCCTTTGACGAACTTTGCTAATCGTGTCGGGGTGAGATACCACCTCATGAGGACTTTATACGCATTCTCCTTCAAGGTGGTGCATATAGAGCTTTTCGCTGCTGCCAGTACTATTGTGGACCAGTCTTTGTCTTCTAATGTCTCACCTAAGTCCGTTTCCCATTTTATTCTATACGCAAGTTTAGTGTCTACGTCTTGTCTAGGACAGACCACCTCTCTGTATATCCGAGAAGTGAGTCCCGTGGTGTCCGTGCCTCTGGAACACAGCTGCTCAAAATTTGTGCGTTTGGGGCGTTTGGGGATTTTTGTATAAAATGCTCGCACCTGGAGGTATCTAAAAAATTCAGAGTTGGGCATCTCTGTTTCTGATCGGATTTGTTCGAATGATTTGATAGTTTGGTTTCTCTCCAGGTGTAGTAACCTAGTAATGCCTTTTGCTTTCCAGACCGCAAGGTTCTTGCGTAATGTACCCGGAGCGAAATCAGGGTTCCCCGTAATCGGGGTCATAAGTGTGTGCTGGGTTGTCAGGGCACACTTGTGTTTGGTGTTCTCCCAAGTAGCCAACGAGCTATTCACTGCGGCCAGCGGCTCACTCAAGGTCTGATAGGTCTTTTTGGGTAGCCAAATTAGGTCTTGTATCTCTACGGGGTCACAGCATGCCTTTTCCAGCTCAACCCATCTTCGCAGGCTTGGATGCATGTGCCACTGAATAATTTGGGTTAATTGTGCCGCTTTGAAATACGATATCAAGCAAGGTACCCCTAAACCTCCTCTATCTGTTGGCCTAGTGAGAATACTACTTTTTATCCGTGGTTTTTTATTACCCCAGACGAATTTCACCATAGAGGACTGTAAACGGAGGATGTCGTCTCTGATCACTTGTATCGGGAGGGTCTGAAACAGATACAAGATTCGGGGGAGGAGATTCATCTTAAGGCACTGGATCCTGCCGATCCACGAGATTGTGTGGCCTGACCAGATCCGAAGATCCTCCCTCAGAGTCCTAATTAGCCTGGGGTAATTGGATTTGTAGAGGGCTTTGTATTCTTTGGTGATATAGATACCTAGATATTTAATGGAGGATACTTGCCATTTGAAATTAAAATTCAGTTCAATTAATTTTTCTGTGACCTTTGGCAGGTTGATGTTTAAGGCTTCTGATTTTGTCTGATTGATTTTGAAACCCGAGATCTTATTAAATTCGTCGAGTAAGCTGAAAACATTTGGCAGGGAGGTAAGGGGTTTGGACAACATTAGGATAATGTCATCTGCATACAGGGCCACTTTATGTGACTGATCTTTTATCTGTAAACCTGTTATATCTGGGGAGTTGAGGATGTGTGCCGCTAGGGGTTCTATACATAATGCAAAGATTAGTGGGGACAGGGGACATCCCTGTCTGGTGCCGCTCTTTATTGGGAAATCTTCCGAGGGGAAGCCCTGGTGTCTGACCCTCGCCCTCGGTTCCCTGTAGAGAGCCAGAATAGCACCCAACATTCTCCCCCCTATGCCAAACACTCGCAGCGTCTCTGTAAGATAGGGCCAATCAATGCAGTCGAAGGCCTTTTCAGCGTCAAAACTCAATGCCATAGACGGGATGTGTTTTTTCTGTGCCAAATCAATTAGATCTATTATCCGTCTGGTATTGTCTGTAGCTTGCCTTCCGCATATGAACCCTACTTGATCGGGGTGGACCAGCTTCGGCATGACTGAATTCAGACGGTTGGCTAATAATTTGGAGAAGATTTTGGTGTCTGAATTGATGAGAGATATTGGCCGGTAACTTTTGCAGTCTGCTGGGTCCTTTCCTGGTTTGGGGATCACTGTTATAGACGCCTGGAGCATTTGGCTAGGAATAGGGGCACCATCTAAAAATGAGTTAAATAATCGGACCAGGTGAGGTACTAATGTTTTTCTGAATTTTTTATAGTACAGGTTAGAGAAACCATCCGGGCCTGGGGCTTTGGATGGCTTTAGTGCTTTTATTACCTCTGATATCTCCTCACCTGAGAAGTCTGCCTGTAATGCTTCCCTTTCCAATCTACTCAGGGTAATTTTGCCTCAGTTAGAAATGTCTTCAGCTGCCTATGAGTGTTCTCACAATGGGAGTCCTTCGCCCCGTCATATAGGGTCTCATAGTACTTTTTAAATTCCTCTACAATTTGTTTGGGATCAGAAGTAAGGTCACCGTTCTTGGTTCGAATGGCTTGAATATGAAAATTGCGGTTACAATTTTTGAGTTTATTGGCAGGTGGGGAATCTGGCTTGTTCGCTTTCTCATAGAATTGTTGCCTAGACCAGGTCAGCTCCTTCTCAGCTCGGGAGGACATCAACAGATGTAATTTTGTTTTAGTATCACGCCAGGCCTGTAGGGTCTGCGCTTGTTTGTTAGTTTTGTGTAGGGCGGAGAGGGCTGATAACTCGGATTGGAGAATCTTAATTTTCTTTTCCCTTGCTTTTTTCCGCCTACTAGCTATCCCTATGAGCTCTCCGCGAAGAGTTGCCTTATGGGCCTCCCATAGGGTGGATTGGGATGTCACACTACCGACATTCTCCTCAAAATAGACCCTGATTTTATCCCTTATTTCCGTTTCAATTTCAGGGATTTTTAGCAGAAATTCATTAAGCTTCCATGTCGCTCCTGGTCTGTCTAGTCTGAAGTCTGTGCACCACAGCTCAATTGGTGCGTGATCTGACCATGAAATATCATGGATGCCCGTATGGGAGATCTGCGAAACCATTCTGTTGGACACAAAGAGGTAGTTTATCCTGCTGTATCTGTCATGTGGGTGCGAATAGAACGTGTACTCTTTTTCTCCCGGGTGTTGTTCCCGCCAGATATCTACCAACCTATTTGTCCTGAGACCCTGGTTCCAAATTGCTCTGCTTTGTGTGTGCTTCGGTACCCTGGGTGTGCACCTGTCGGCCTTAGGATCTAATGTAAGGTTGAAATCACCCCCTAGAACTATACCGCCTTGTGCCACTCTATGTAAAATGGTAAAGAATTTTGTGAAGAAGGTATCAGCTCCCTCGTTGGGGGCGTATACATTGGCAATTGTGAGGGGCTGTCCCCCCACCTCGCCTACTATTATTAGGAAGCGCCCATTCTTATCCTTTTTTGTTAGAATTATGTTAAACGCAAGGCGATTGTGTAATAAGGTTGCTACCCCTCTTTTTTTTACGTTGGCTGTTGCGGAGAGCCATGTTCTATATCTGTTATCCAAAAACTTGGGGGAACTGGTCCTTGAGAAGTGGGTCTCTTGGAGTAGTATTATGTCGGGGTCTTGTCGTCGGTAGTCTGTGAATGCTAGTTTTCTTTTCAGGGGGCTATTAAAACCTTTTGTGTTGTGTGATAAGATAGTAAAATCCTTACCCATTGATGTTTTCAATAGGAATTGCTGCGTTACCTCTTTCTATTGGGGACACGGACTTCGTCAGAGTATGATTCTGTGAACTGCTTTGTACACTGCTCATCTGCACAGGGGAGAAACAATGGGGTATACACATTGGGAACATTGGGGAGACAACAAATAAACTTTGGCAACTTTCGGCGACCTCAGGGGACCAAGATCCCCTGGGCACCTGAACTGCCCCACGTGGGGTTCCGGTTCGGGCGGGCCCACCTCTGACCATGTCAGGTTGAGCCTGACCCGCTTTCACCGGCCCACCGGGGTCTTGCATGGATCCCCTGGGGTCTATCCCCCAAGTATCCATGAGGAGACTCATGGCGACGGCAAGAGGGAAACTACCCCCCCCCCATCGTTTTTCAACCATGCTTATGGCAAATCCTTATAGTCAATGTGATCGTCCAGCATCTCCAGGACCGCGGGCTGATTCGGTATGTGTGTACCCTATCTATGTGGGGGACTTTTCCCATTCCTTAGCTCTTGCCCGTTGTGTGATGTCTATGCGCCTTTTTACCCATATTTACCTTGGGGTATTCTACGCTCATCCCTTTATTCCTGCTCTCTTAGAGATCCTGCTCTTTTGGCCCTTATTTCTGGTGCATGTGACTAGGTGGTCCTGTGCCCCTTTGACTAACTTCATAACTGCTGCCCGCTGTGTGGTATTGCTAAGACCTGTCTTGCCTCTCTTGGGTATTCTCCCTCCCCCTACCTCCCTTAGTGTGTACTAGCTCCGTGTCCGTGCTATGTGTGGGTAGTAGCAATGTCAGCCGGAGGAGCGTCTGCGGGCGGAGCAGGGATGTCAGCCGGAGGAGAGTCTGCGGTAGGAGAGTCTGCGGGAAGAGAGACAGCGCGAGTATGACAATGGGGCTGCGCCTTCCTTTGCGTGCTGTCCAGGATATCTGGTTTCTCAGGTCTCGTTGCTGTTCCGGCGCAGTCGCGTGACGTGGATCCTCTTTCCCCCATCGGGTCGCCTCTACCAAGATGGCCGCGCGGCCATATCCGGTGACGTCCTTCCGGTCTTTGCTCATTCACCGCCGGATGTCGGCGGAAGTGGACGTCTTCCCGCGCTGGGCTCTTCTTCTTCCGGCCGTGCAGTTTTTCTTCCCGCCACGAGTCGCGATGCCTCCATCTTCCCTGGGTGCGTACCACGCGTCTCTTCCGGGTTGCGGGGCAGCCATTGTCACCAGAATTGCAGGTAAGTCTCTTCTTTTGCAGGTTTTGGGCTGAACCCGTGGGATAGAGTGTGCATGTCCCACATTAGATAGATGAAGTTGTAGCACTATGTATGCCTATTCTGCTGCTCAGCGCTTCCAGCTGCTAGCGGTCCTGTAAGTCCAAACTGTACGCCATAACTTGTAGGCAACCAAAACTGACAACTGAACGTTTTATTTGGGATGAACATGCTTTGTTCACTCCTTCTCCGGCTCATTGGTGGCTCGGGTCTTCCAGGATGTGCCGGCCTGTTGCCACTCATTGTCCGGTTCTATTTCTGTCCGGGGGCTCCTAGCTTCTCCGGTCGTCACTCCCAATCTGCGCTGGAATTCATCCCCCTCCTCCAGATTTTTCATTGAGGTGGCCTTTCCGTTCCTGATGACTAGTAGCCCAAACGGAAAGGTCCACCGATATCGGATAGCTCTGTCTCTGAGGAGGCGGGTGATAGGCTGCAACTTCAGGCGTCTGGCCAGGGTCAGGGGGGACAGGTCCTGAAAGAGCTGTATGGAGATACCCTCAAATTTACAGGCTTCTTCCCCCCGGGCTTTTGTAAAAACTGCCTGCCTGGTACGGTAATAATGCAACCGGGCGATCACATCCCTGGGTTGCACATTCGCCAGCGGTTTGCTCCGTAGGGCCCTATGGCACCTATCTAGCATTAGTTCTGCCGCCGGGGTGTCAGGGAGCAAACTCGCCATCCATCTAGTGAGGAATTCTTCAATCTCTGTTATGTCCTCCGATATGCCTCGGATGCGAATGTTGCTCCGCCGGTCCCGGTTCTCAGCATCCTCCTGTCTCTCGGCCAGCTCCGTAATCTGGTTTTGCAGGTATGAGGAACGTTTTTCAGATTTTTTTATTGTTGAGGAGACCGCCACCATTTTGTCCTCCAGGGCACCAGTTCTTTCTCCTAGGCCCTGTACCTCCTTCCGGAGTTCTTGGATTTCGGCTCTAAATAACGATTTCATATCGTTATACAACCGGTCGAAATCACATCGCCGTACGGGCCGTTGTTCTGGCATCTCCTCCCGGTCCTCCTCGCGTTCCGACCCCGATCCTGGTGCCGAGCCGGGCGCCATTTCTGCCCTCCCGTCTCTGGATGAGGATCTGCTCAGATATCTCCGGAGATCCCCCGTGTTCTTCTTTTTTGTTGATGGCGGGGCCATCGCTATATGTTCCGACGTCGGTGACCGTTATTTATATATGCGATCTGTAGTTTTGGTTTGCTTTATTTTGAATATTGCTTTGGCGGGGGTGGGAGCTATACGATTAGGCAGCTATTCCCCTCACCATCGCGCATGCGCCTCCCGGGAATGCAGTATTTAAAGGTCAGCGAACCAATACCAGAAGGGGCGTGTGAGAGCATTGCTCTAATGACTGAACCCAGGCTGGGGCTGCAGTCATAGCTTGCACAGCTGCTGTTGATACGAGGGGGAGTGTTCCAGGACTGCACGGCAAGGTGAGCAGTAAACTGAGGTGTGGATTCCTAACAATAACAGAGGATACCTATCAGTAATGCTTCAGAGAGGAGCAATATTCCTCAGGTATGCAACCCCAAGTCCTAGCTCAACATATATGGGACTATTGCTGGTGCTGGCTAAAATCAGAGACCCGCAGCGCCAGCGAGGTCACAGAGTTTTTGCTGGTTTTACCCCTAGGTGGAAGGGAGTGGGTTTGTCGGCATTCGGCCATGAACCTCTGGGAAGCCCCCAGAATAATGGAGAACTTTTTAGCCACAGAACAGTCCTGTGTGCATGGTCCATGGGGGCAAATGTGGTGGCCATTTAAAAAAACAGTACATTTGGAAAAAGCCATTTTTCTCCAGCAGGCAAAAGCTCAGGGGCCAAAATGAGGTCTCCAGGTACATTCAATATGGGACTTAATACGCACCAACCTGTCCCTACTTGGGGAGTGTCCTATGGGGGCCTACAAGAGACTCTGGAAGCCAGAAGGGAGTCGGTGTCCACCTCGGAGCCCATAGTGTGTTTTTCCTGCGGTGAGCAGGTACACATGTCTCTACATTGTCCCCACATGGACTGTAACTATGCTCACGCCTACTTGATCCTGGGTAAGGTGATAGACCCTGCCTGAACTCAATTCCTAATATCTTTGGAAGTAGAAGGAATTAAGGTGAAGGGTTTGGTGGAGTCTGGCTGTAGTCAGACACTGGTAATGTGCATCAGGAGCTTGTGGCCTTAGATAAACTTAAGGGGTTGGCCCAGGTCAGTGGTTGGATTCAGATAGTTTAGCAACCGGTTCTCTCTCACCTTACCACCCTTTCATAGTGAAAAATAATTCTCAGATGTCCCCCAGTCCCCCATAGCATACTCATATTTCCCCCAGCCCCTCTCACATCTCCCCCAGCCCCCACATATCTCCCCCAACACTCTCACATCTCCCTCAGCCCCTCTCACATCTCCCCCAGTTCCTCTCACATCTCCCCCAGTTCCTCTCACATCTTCCCCGGTCCCTCTCACATCTCCCTCTGTCCCTCTCACATCTCCCCAGTTCCGCTCTCATCTCCCCCAGTTCCCCTCACATCTCCCCCAGCCCCTCTCACATCTCCCCCAGTCCCTCTCACATCTCCTCCAGTCCCTCTCACATCTCCCCCAATCCTTGTCACATCTCTCCCAGTCCCTGTCACATCTCCCCCAGTCCCTCTCTCATCTCTCCCAGTCCATGTCACATCTCTCCCAGCCCCTGTCACATCTCTCCCAGCCCCTGTCATATCTCTCCCAGTCCCCCAATCCGCCCAGTCCCTGTCATATCTCCCTCAGTTGCTCTCACATCTCCTACTCCCCTCCTCCTCCTCCTCCTCCATGCCTCCCTGGCTGGACATGGGCAGGTGGAGATGGTTTGCAGTGGCAGCGGGCCCCATAGAAGAATCTCTTGGGGAAGAGCACAAGGCGAGGAGCTCTAGCTGCAGACACAGGAACGAGCAGCCAGGATTGCACTGGAGCGCGAAGCCTGCTCCAGACTCTCCCTAGATGAAAGCGCCGGGGACAGACTGAAGTGCTCACTGAATGCTGTGCATTGGGTTAGACCAGGCCATGTGGGGGTGGTGAGAATCGACCACCGAGCCCCAACCCAAAGCAGCGCAAACCCAGGCCATGTGACCAGCACACCCGTCTCCCCCAAACTTCCTCCCCTCACCCGATCATTCCCATTTATTCACAAATTCTGTTTCGTCCCTTCGGTCCCAGGAGATGAGAAAAACAGAGATAATGCTTGGATAAATGTTACATTTTGCGGACCCAGCACGGTTTCCTTCCAGGTTCCGCCCCCGAAAAACAAAAAAGCAGTGCAGGATAGAGAAAAAAGGAGGTTCCCCCCGGGTAGTAAGAGTTGGTACTGCCCAAGAGTTAGAGACACCCCAAACTAGTCAGAGATGTGTTCTCCAATGGGTGAAGGGGTGGGAATAGATAACCCTCCTTTACTAGAGGCCGAGATGTTGACGAGGTTTTCAAATTTTCTACTCGAGCAAAAAAAATGACGATTCATTAAGCCGTGTGTATGACCAGGTGGCAGTGATAGACAAGGAAGTAATAAACCCCCAAGAGGTCAGTATTTTTCCTCATTTTGAGTTGCATAACAACCTCTTATATTGAGTGGAGAGAAAAGTAAACTCAAAAGACAAAAATGGAACTGCTAGCACCAATAATCTATAGAAAAGAGGTATTGTGGTTAGCTCATACTCTTCCTTGTTCAGGTCATCTTGGAAGGGAGAAACCCTGAATTTGTTCTATTGGCCTGTAATTTATAGAGTGCTAAGGGACTTCTGTGATTCGTGCTCTGAGTGCCAGATGGTTGCCCCAAAAGGGAACACCAAAGTCCCTTTGGTGCCTATCCTATTGGTAGAGATAGGTGTGGATATTGTGGGTCCACTGGAAAAAATGGCTGCAGGGTATCAGTATATACTCGTCATAGTAGACTATTCTACAAGGTACCATGAAGTGATTCCATTGAGAACGACATCTGCTAAGGTTGTAGCCACCAAACTAATTAAGGTCTTCTCCAGAGTGGGGTTTACTACTGAAATTTTAACAAAGGGAACACAATTTATGTCCATGATCATTAAGGAGGTCTCCAGTCTGTTAAAATCGTTATGAACCTCGGTTTATCATCTGGAAATAAACAGTTTTGACTAGTCGAACGGTTTAATAAGACTCTTAAACATATGTATATATTTATATCCACTGAGACATGGCATTGGGATTAACTACTTCCACCCCTTCTCTTTGTCATTCGGAAAGTTCCACAGTCTTCCACAGGGTTTTCCCCATTTGAGTTACTTTATGGAAGACAACCAAGAGGAATTCTGGATTTGGTAAAATAAATGTGAGAAGAACAAATCCCAAGGGTAAATAATGTAGTACAGTATGTATTGAAACTAAGAGAAAGGTTAGACTGTCTACGGGTGTTTGCACAGGAAAATTTGTGAGAGGCACAAATAGCACAAGAAAGGAATTATAATAGAGGGACTCGCACAAGAGAATTTCAGCCAGAGGATAGGGTTTTGCTTCTTTATCCGACTACAGAGTCTAAGTTGTTGGCAAAATGGCAAGGACCCTTTGAGGTAGCATGAAAAGTTGGAACCATAGACAACGAAATATTACAGCCAGGGAAAAGAAAAACAAATGTATCATATAAATCTTTTGAAGTCCTTGAAAGCTCGGGAAAGTTTGTTTGTGTCAATAGGAGAGAAGGAATTAGATTTGGAACCAAAAGTAGACCCTGGTAGGAAAAAGGAGAGTGTCCAACTGGTGGACTCGCACAAGAGAATTTCAGCCAGGGGATAGGGTTTTTCTTCTTCATCCGACTACAGAGTCTAAGTTGTTGGCAAAATGGCAAGGACCCTTTGAGGTAGCATGAAAAGTTGGAACCATAGACAACGAAATATTACAGCCAGGGAAAAGAAAAACAAATATATCATATTAATCTTTTGAAATCCTGGGAAGCTCAGGAAAGTTTGTTTGTGTCAATAGGAAAGAAGGAGTTAGATTTGGAACCAAAAGTAGACCCTGGTAGGAAAAAGGAAAGTGTCCAACTTGGGGAGAATCTGTCCTTGGAACAGAAAACACAGGCACGAAATACGGTGGAACAATTTTTTGACGTGTTCTCGCCATTACCAGGGAAAACACGTTTAATTGCACATCACCTCGAAATGGTACTAGGAAAGAAAGTAAAACAGAGACCTTACCGAATTCCAGAAAAATTAAGGGGAGTGGTAGAAACTGGTAAACAAGAAAACTGTCCAGCGCTCCGGTAAATAGTCCCAGCACCCATAGGTGTCAGTGTAGTCACTTGGGAACGGAATGAAGGGTGCAAGTATGGACCTCTAAGTTGATCAGGGCTGGGAGGGAATTCCCTTACCTCTAGATGCTCTCCGATCTGGGTCCTGCTCTCCTCTGTCCTCCGTTACCAGCGTGCAGCCTTCAGAGAAGTTGAACAGAAAGAAAGAAGATCCGGCGCCACTGCGAGCGACAAACATCCAGGCTACTTCCGGGGAAGTTGAAAAAACTTTATTGGAACATCACACACACAAGGCTACACCACGTTCTCCCCCTCCACACGTTTCACACTATAGAACAGTGCTTCGTCTTGGAGTGGGGAGGTAGGGTCTAAGCCTGTACATTTAAATAAAAAAGCCCGCGAAAAATTGATTAATTGGTTAACCCCTTGTTATTCATGCCCTTCTTATATATCATACAACAGATGTCAGATAGTTCTTGGATATAATCTTATTATTTAAGGAGAACATCATTAAGTTCATCATATCATTAATACAACATAAGTAAGATAATATCCATATTAGTTGAACTCTCAATATGTTATATTATAATAACACTGAGATTCAGCTGATATAGTTGTCTTTTATTATGGTTTAACTATGCTTAGGTTCTATATTACACTTTCCTTGTGTCTATGTTGCCAATATCCCAGGAATATGTTGTGACGATTTTTATATACCTTAGATATGTGAGTGAGACCGCAATCACCATATGTTATTTGTGTATTCAATGGTAGATGACAGGTGCTGCAAAGGGTATGATTACAGTAATATCAGTGTTGATCAAAAGAATTGATCAGAAAGAAACCCATTATATATAGCACTCAAATGTCACACATTATAATAATGGACACAGTGGTCCCGCAGTGATATACTGCAAGTCTGTCAGATGTATCCAGAATAACCGAGGATATCAAAAATAATAAAATTTTATTAATTCTACATAGATAGTTAAAAACACAAATACATTATTAAAAATCCCCATACTCATTTGGCTGATATGTGCAGGTCAAATGAGGTAAGTATAATTGACTATTGTATGCACAGACATATTATGACTTCCAAATATCGCAGCTGGTTAAGAATTCTCTTATAATCAATGTAATATATATGGTATATACATTCAATATTGGCAGACTTGATAGGATATTGCTACTTCCCTTCAGATAGCTGTAATACAACTTAGATTATGTATCCAAGAGCTAGGTAGTGTAGTATAGTAATTAGATCCTAGACAGGATCACTTCGTGGATAAATCAGAGGTTGGCAGCTGATTATATAAATCTCTGCATGTCGTTAGTACATTTGCCGCTTGTACCAAAGATTGCCCATACAGAGGCTAAACAGTGCAGCGAGTCACAATGTATATCGTATGGTATATATATGCACCGAAATTGTAGCCAAATAGTCACTATCAGCTCAGGACTATATCAGAGTTCAACCCTTCTGGTATATATATGCCGAAGAGAGTGTACCTAGAGCTCGTTTAGAATGTAGCACAATTTATCATAATTGTATCAGTTGATATGCACATACTCTAGGTACAAGCAAGATATTTTAGCAACCATATATATTGTTTGCCCGATACAAGCCTGCTGGAGTCGCAAAGCAAATTTCTAACATTTGCAGCTCTTGTTGGTCTTTGCAGTCACGCTTTTCCCTTTTACCTTTTTTGATTCCCCTGTTGCATGACCCCGACCTCGCTGCTTTCTTCCTGCACTGACCTCTGCCTGTCCCCATGACTTGCAACACTGCCGCCAGCCCTAACCTCAGCCTGTCTCCTGGACTTTGCAACACTGCTGCCAGCCCTGACCCCTGCCTGCTTACCGACTACGGATATTCTTACAGGACTCTGTCCCTGGGCTCTGGTCAGTTTATTTGTATCTCTACCTCAGCCCTGCGGGTCTGCTTCCTGATTTGAGATGAGCACCATCACAATTAAACAAAGCAATGTTTAAAGCAAGACATTTCTACATATTGTATATTATCTATCTATTATCAAAATATTATATATCTTGCATTCAAACACGTGGGAAGTGATTCCTTGCAAGCAAGGACACAGATCAAGTAATGTACTGTTTGCAATGTGCCATCTGCCGTATTCAGTAAATGAACAAAATGATTAGGTGTAAGTACAGGAGTCCAGATGTAGCAAGACTTACTATTCTTGGTGCCACAAAACACCAATGGAAAATCTCCAGCATTTATTTGCAATCTGCGGTCCCGCCACGACCACCTTACAGCAACCAGGTGTCATAGTTGAAGATATTCAATGTGCCACCTGACGGCCACATGTGAGAACGCTACTAACATAATTATAATTATTCCAGCTGATTGTTGCCGAGGCGTGGGCAACAAAGTGTTCACCCAGTTGTCATCACGCGGTCACGGGAAGTGTTAAGTCTTTCTGTATGCTGTAGTGTGAATAGGCATCAATCTGCACTAATATACAGCATCTCCAGGTAAAAGTGGCCCCTCCATTGACTATGGTGTTCCAGTACTCAATGCAACCAGTTAAAAAAAATCTAGCAAGCATATGGCTATAACATGACTATTTGTACATATTGCATTAAAAACCCCAGTTTTTTCTACAACATATATTAAAACAAATTGACACATTATTTAGTTAGCCAAAATGAATTTAAATGAAATATATCTGTATGCGACTCTACCATTTAAAAGAAACTTAATCAAAGTAAAAGAATAACATTTATCAAAGTTTTTTCCATGGAATTTTTTTATGACAAGGGCATGCAGAAAACCAAAAAAAAATTCCTCAGAGAAAGAAAAGGTGGGAAATGAATTGAAATATCCAGTACATTTGATGTTATATGAAATGTTATCTGATTAAAAGTAAAAAATCCAACATTTCTCTTACTAAATATTTTATCATGCATGTGAAATAATTTATTCTACCTGTGCTCAGATATCATCCTAAAAAAGAAGATGATTACAGCATAGATAATGGTGGTTATAATGTTTATAGTTCTGATAGCATATTACAAGATGTTAATTTTGTCAGCATAAAACTAAATAATAAATGATAAAGTATTTTGTAAAGACATTGTGTTCCGGGACATCTTGACATTATTCTCATAATACAGTGTTGCTTGCACTTCATTAATTGCTGTACCTGTGTAATATTCATAGAATAAGTAAAACTCAACAAAAATCCAATCATAACAATAGTTTCATAACTGGTGTAGAATCATGAAGCGTTACTTTGAGCATATCAAATTTGAATAATTTGGTTTTGGGGGGAAATGTCTAATTAGTACCTATAAACAGACACATTTACCATAATTATAAATACCTTATAATATTATTTTGTATAATATTTGTTGAAGTATGTTGAAAAATTGCAGTATGTGCACAGTCTATTCACTTTTGTGACCTTTAAATTAATTCTCCTTTGGCTTGGTATTACTAACAGATGTCTGTATTATCATTTAACTATGCTGTATGGTTTTCCCTTGGATGGTCTCCAAGTTCCATAAAAGTGTTCCTCAGGAAGAATTTATCTGTTACATGAGACCTCATAATTTCTGACTGACAGGCCTAGAGCATATGCTGATAGTTGTAAATTAGCGTTGGGATTTGAGCACCCTTTTTCTAAAATATGAAGAAAAATCATTTCTCCTCTAACATGTGATACATTATTTAAGAGCACACAGTAATGAAAAATTTAACTTATATTGTAGTACAAATAAACTAAATAACATAAAATAGTTGTTCCTCTGCAGCCAAAATATTGCGTTTGCTATAGTTGAGATACAGATGTAGCCAGTTACATTGACGCATAGGGCTCTATGCAGTAAGCGCCGAAAAAGTCCTCTCGCCAAGTGTTCCTTATCGGCATGATTCTGTCGATTTTCCCTCGCCGTATGCAATAAGTGCCGAATCCCTTCCGAATCAAGCCGAAAACATTTGGTCCCACTCTGCCAATGATTTGCCGATCACACACAGGTGTATCTGCCTGCATGGCGGGGTGGTGGTAGGTTCGCCAATGAAACTTCTTGCTGAATCTGCCGAAGCAAGCATGTTTTTGATTGAGCGGCCCATTTAAAGGCAGCGTGTATTTTTATTCATTCTCTGTGTTGTTGGGAGAGAGAGACACACAGAGCTGGGCGATTTACATATTTCATATTGACTGAGAGAGTTGTTGTGTATTGTGAGAGGTTTGTCCTGTGTTGTTTTGTTAACATCTTTGTCTTGTTTTCACTTTGTAAGTGTTCAGTGCGATTGTCTTTAATTTTCTTTTCTGTTCTTTGTGGGTGCTATAGGTTTGGCCGAAAGGCGTGGGCGAGTGATGCTGGTGTGAGTGGTACTGGTAGTCGTGTGAATATGCGTCTGAGTGAACGTAGGATTCAGGGGAGTGCTGTTGCTGGGAGTGCGACTGGTGTTGCTGTGAGTGCGAGTGCTGCTGGTGGCTCTGTTGCTGGTGCTGCTGTGGTGTCTGTTGCTGGTGCTGATGGGGTGTCTTTTGCTGGTGCTGTGTCTGCTGCTGGTGCTGCTGGTGTGTCTGGTGGTGGGGTGGTTGGTGGTGGCCCGCTTTTGGAGTCTCTTCCATTGGAAGAAGGAGAGTCCAGTCAGCAGCAGCCAAGCTCTGGGGCTGCACGTGTTCGGAGGAAACGTGTGGAGCGGCCAAGTAATCCTTGTTTCAATGAAGAGGAAAACAGAGTTCTTGTCACAGGGATTTTGGAGCACTATGACTCTCTGTATGGGCATTTACTAGGTAAGTCTATCTTTGCATTGATTGTTCAAAGACATGTTATCCTAGGTCATGTGAGATGTCTTAATATCAAACTATTATTCTCTAATATCTATCAATTAAAGTTAATTGTTACACACATATTCCTTCATGCTTTATAACGACCATAACAATCCGTCTAAAAAGTTTGCCAAAGTTCATACAATATTCATGCAAGTTTCCTTAGATATGTATGTTTCCACGTAAATGCTCATGTGGTACACATATTCAACCTAAACCAGCATGTTTGGTATCTCTTGGAACAGGTAGCAGTTTAGGAAAATGCTCGTTTTTCTAATAATAATTAACGTCATATATTTTGTATGTATTTCAAGGACGGACAAGTTCAGCATCAAAAAAAGAAATGTGGGATCAAATAACATTGGCTGTGTCTGCGTGTGGGATCATGTCAGGGACCGGGCGAATTGTCGGAAGAGATTCGATGATATCAGGGCAAACTTAAAGAAAAAAATCCAAGCACAACGGATGCATGCTTCTGCCACTAGAGGTGGGGCGCCAGCACAAGCTCTAATGTTAACTCCATTGGAGGAGCAGATGCGGGAAAAATTTCTTCCTGTCGTCGTGGAGGGTTTCGCAGGGGACAGAGATATCGGAATTTATTCGGCTCAATTTCCAGCAGGTGACAAATGTTACTGTATTACGTAACTCTTATGTTACAGTTCTTATCTATATTTCCGCAGAAACGTTTAGTTTTTCCCAATATAAGCATACCTACATATATATCTGTATATATGTCTCTCTCTCTCTCTCTCTCTCTCTCTCTCTCTCTCTCTCTCTCTCTCTCTCTCTCTCTCTCTCTCTCTCTTTCTCTCTCTCTCTCTCTCTCTATCTATCTATCTATCTATCTATATATATATATATATATATATATGTATATATATATATATATATTTTTTATATAGTTGTCCGAAAGCAACAAAAAAAATAATATATATATATATATATATATATATATATATATATATATATATATATATATATATATATATATATATATATATATATATATATATATCTGTGTGTGTTTGGAAACATGTATTGGCTCAGCTATCGTGGATGACATCATTATGAGTAAACATACACAACTTGACCTGCATGAAGGTATTTTGTGTAATGATCTTCCAAATAACACACACTGCAACCTTCTACCTTACAAAGCATTCAACATCTTTTCCCTATAGTTGAAAGCTGAATGTATGTGTGAATCTTTGTATAAACAATGGTTTAACATGCATAACCACAAAGCACACCCGCACTCATTCTTTGTCACAGTAATGTATAACTTCGTTATACTGTGTCTGTGCACATTATTTGCCCATGCGCAAGGAACTTTCTTTGTTAAAACTGATCGATTATGATCAGAACTGATTTGAGGGCAATCTGCCTATTCAAAGGTGGCGACCGCAACTCGCAATTTCTACTGCGCATGTGCGAGAAGTATGGGAAACTTCTCATGCGATTATAATAAGAGTGTGACGTCACTAAGGGCAAAATCGGGAAAAAAACCACAACCAAAATGGCGGACGCGACAGCTAACCTGCCAATGCGCATGTGTGATGTTTAATACTCAAATCTCGCGGGACTATATATGGTTTAATGCACATGTGCGAGAGGTGTGGGAAATTTCTCATACGATACCAATGAGAGTGTGACGTCACTAAGGGCAAAATAGGCAAAAACCATAACCAAGATGGCGGACGCGATCGTTAATCTGCCAATGCACATGTGCAGTGTCTAATATTCAAATCTTGCGAGATTACACACGGCTGTGGAACTTACAGAGACTCCATGTTCAGCACAAATCACAGAGGGAATTTAAAACACTTGTTAAATATGTTTTTTTGGCGCGAATCTCTTGATTATCTGCTAGCTATTTAAATGCTCCTGTCACATAGCCTTAGTACCACTCGTGAGGAAGCCTTTGTGAGCGAAACGCGTTAGTGGGCTAATTTTAATTTTTGCTGTTGCTGACCCTGCCTGCCTTCAGTCTTATTTGGGACTATCAACACTGTCCAATATCTTGGACTTTATTTGTGGACTGTGCTGTGCTGATTGATGATTGCAGTGTTTCATTCTCAAGGAGCTGAGTATTTCTGTTTATTCATCTCTCCCTTTGTTTTTCCCATCTGTTTATATTTGTGTATTTGGGTCACTAAATGAACTATTTTTCATATATTCCCTGTTATAGCATTATATAATTGTATTAGGCTTACCCCTGTGTATCTGACACTCTCACTGCTATCAGTACAGCACATGTATATATTTTTTTCTGTGTATATTCTCTCTGTGTGTGTTTGGAAACATGTATTGGCTCAGCTATCGTGGATGACATCATTATGAGTAAACATATACAACTTGACCTGCATGAAGGTATTATGTGTAATGATCTTCCAAATAACACACACTGCAACCTTCTACCTTACAAAGCATTCAACATCTTTTCCCTATAGTTGAAAGCTGAATGTATGTGTGAATCTTTGTATAAACAATGGTTTAACATGCATAACCACAAAGCACACCCGCACTCATTCTTTGTCACAGTAATGTATTACTTCGTTATACTGTGTCTGTGCACACAAATGCATAATTCACTATTTCATGTATGTGTATGTGTATATATACAGTATATATATATTAGTGATAATCTATGTTACACCTATAAACAGGCCATTACTGCCTAATCAAGTCTTGCATGGAATATTGTGCATTCAAAGGCGAACATAAATAATTTGCACAAACACATTTCGTTATGTTTTATTAAAGCTCTTTTTCCGCTTCATGTAGTATAATGTGAGCATAAATAGGAAAATGTACCATATGGTATTTAATTGTGTTCATATGTAGCTCACTTCATATTTTTATTTCGCTCATGTACCGGTGTTTGAAACCAGCTGCAATTAATATGTAATTACACCATAGAGGTGAACAGAGGGGGTGGGGTCAGGCACAGAGCCAGATCACAGGGTCATGGTAGGGTCAAGTCTTGTGGCACGGCTTACAGGTGGTAGAACAAAATAAAAGGTCAGGGTGGTATCACGTCTTGGGGGAGGGACTACAGTTCTTACAAGCTGACAAGGTGAACAGAAGTTAATCACATTCATTTGAAATGGTAATTATCTGAATACTTTCACCCACCAGGCCACTATATACAGTATGAAAACGTACGTTAGTCATTCGTTCACTCATATCTTCTTTTTACCTTATAGATACGCCACCTTATCACACCAGTACCATCTGTGAGCGACACACTGCATGTGTTGCTGAGTGTCAGCCACATTGAGCGCTACACCTGCTTCTCTTAAATGTTCAGACAGATCACTAAAAACATTCATTCACATTTCCACAATTAGGTACTGAATTATAAGCAGAGTCAACTTTGCTGTCATGGTAGTGATGTACATTATTATTGTTAGATTACTACACAACATATGCAGTGTATGAACAACAGAACACTTAATTTTACAACGCATTCATGCATGAACATTGTATGTTGTATGGTGTTTAAAATAAATGTGCCGATTAGGTTCACATGTACATTTATGTTAAGATGGATAATATACAGATTGGCCGAACCATATCATTGTCATTTCGTTATGTGATGCTGATATTTAGCCATAACTACTCCCACTACAGATTCTTCATGTTAATTATGTACACATGACAATTAAATTCTGATGTTATTTTTCTATATAGTTGCTCCTGCAGCTCCTGTGTCACCTGACACTGAACATGTCTCATCACCTGGCTCATCAAGGTCATCATCAAGAATGGAATGTGAGTGTATGAGGTGCAGCACATATAATGTGTACATTTGAAGAATTTCATTTGCCATGCAAAATAAATGCCTTTCACATGTAATGAACTTGACATCAGTTATTGTCACAGAAGATGTAGTGTTTCCTGACAACATGTATTGTGTGTGTTTTAAACTATCAGCTAGGAGTTGTGAGGTTACAAAAATCTTTAATTCATTCTTCTTTCACACTGAGTCGAAACATCATTGTTACTTCAAGCATCATCTTTTAATTGGACACAAATAAAAAATTATGGAAACATGTTATGTGTTCCACTATGAGAACAACTATCATTATAGTGAAAACAAAGTGAAAGTTCCATGGCAGTTCATAATGTCTTTCTTTATTTGTAGAACCAGATGTTGCCGCTCAAGGACAAATTCACTCAAGTGACCATGAAGATGTTGACACTCCTGGATTAACCCAGCATTCAAGTCCTCCTGCTCGTGACACCTACTCAGCTATTGCAGCTTCTGAAGAACGAATCTTGGGTGAAGAAAATCGTTGCCATTCAGAAATGATGTCAGTGCTTGAAAGGATGATGTCACTGCATGAAAGGATCCATGAAAGGTCAATATCAGAAATGTCACAAATTCAAAAAGTCATCATCCACGTTCCTAAAGAAATCTAAAATGTAAACAGGACATTACAAGCACTAGTTCTGAATGTAAGCCAAGCAAATCAGTTGCGGAGTACAGCAAGAGAACAACAATTCCACTTTACCCCATCAGAGGATGTATCTTTACATGCTGCTACTTTTTCTCCAGAGTCATCAGTTCTTCATTCCCCAGTTCTGGATGATACCGGTACAGTAGGTGCAAGTTCTGTGCAGGTCCCTGTAAACATCCAACCGCTTACATCTGTTCAAAATATGGAACCGACACCTAGAAATGAGACACGCAAAAGAACGTTAGGGCAACAATTACTAATAACAAGCTTTTGGATAAAGATTAAAACACCAAAACAAGACACTGCTCCACCATCACTCTTGCAATGTTTATCAACTGTTTCACAACTGCCACAGCCCACACCCAGGGCCACTGAACTGCCACTGCCCACATCCAGTGCCCCTGAAGTGCAACAGCCCACACCCAGTGCCCCTGAAGTGCAACAGCCCACACCCAGTGCCCCTGAAGTGCAACAGCCCACACCCAGTGCCCCTGAAGTGCAACAGCCCACACTTAGTGCCACTGAAGTTCCACAGCCCACACCCAGTGCCACTGAACTGCCACTGCCCACACCAAGTGCCCCTGATGTGCAACAGCCCACACCCAGTGCCACAGAACTGCTACAGGCCAGTTCAAGTCATACAGTTAAGGCCAGAGTACTTGGCAGAGGGAAAAAGCAAACACAACAGCCAACAAGCAGGCCTGTGACTCACTCTCAAAAGGCTAAACAAAAATAAATAATCACATTCATTAAATTTGTTGGTGTCCTGGTGTTGTTTACTGCAGACTATTTCATGCATAGTGTATGTATGATCATGTACCGATGCTTGATAACATTCAAGTATGTCCTTGTACACATGAATGTTTAGAAATGCTCACTGACTGAATGAAGGCATATTTGATAACATATGAATATGTATTACTCATCAGTTGATTAATGGTACAACATTATTACACACTTGGCATGTTAATGGAAGATGACATTCACTTAGCTCTTGTTCAAGATGAGATGTATGTGGGTTATTTTGGTAATGTAGATAGTCATTTCATGCTAATATTATTGACATACAACTTTAAGTAAGTACCCATATAACAGCATACATTATTATGTTACAGTATGTTTTCTGGTGTCTTAACTCTGTAAGACATTACTTACCTTAATCTTCTTTCATAGTTCATAATGTTGGTATGTGATCATGTATGATTTTTGGTCACAATAACAGATCTGTCAGTGTGTATGAATATATCTGTAGTCTCTCTGTATCTCTATCTATATATGTATACACACACACACACACACACATGTGTGTGTGTGTGTGTGTGTGTGTGTGTGTGTGTGTGTGTGTGTGTGTGTGTGTGTGTGTGTGTGTGTGTGTGTGTGTGTGTGTGTGTGTGTATATATTAACTGATATATATATATATATATATATATATATATATATATATATATATATATATATATATATATATATATATATATATATATCTGCCATTGTTGTCAGCAAACAGGCCTTGTGTTAATGAGATATAAATGTTAGGCCACTTGCTAAAATTATGGTATCAGTATGATTGAGCCCCTAATTCACTCAGCTGTATTTAACTTTGAATATGATTACAACAAGGCCTACTTACACACATCAATGCCTTTAGTTTAGCACTCTATATATAATATATATATATATATATATATATATATATATATATATATATATATATATATATATATATATAATCAGAATGAACAGTAGAGGCCTTCATGGCTGCAAAAAGGCCTTGTTTCTGTTAAATACAACTTCTACACAGCTGACTCAATTAGGCCCTCAAACATACTCACCCAGTAATGTTATAAACTGTAATGAACTGTTAAGATAATTACAACAAGGCCTGTTTGCACACAAGGCATTCAATGTAGCAAGATACTATATATATATAAACACACACAATATATAGTTAATTATATATAGATATATATAAATCTATATCAACATATATATTTATCTAATTATATATATATATGTATTTATATATATCTATATATATGTATATATTAAGAGAGACAAACAGAGAGAGTCAAAGAGAGAGAGAAACAGAAAGAGAAAGAGAGAGAAACAGAGAGAGAAACAGAGAGAGAGAAAAACAGAAAAAGAGACAAAGAGAGAGATGTGTGTGTATGGTTAAATCTAGCTAAGTGTAAGCAGAAATCTGTTCATCATAGCACTGTAGATGATTTCACACACATTGTTATTCTAATTAAAAGTGTCAACTTGTTTTGCACATGTTGATTGCCTAAGCCGAAAGTAAAGTTTCGATTCCTGTGAAAAGAGTGTATCTTACACAAAGAATTTCAGCCAATTATTGTAACAAATTTCTTCTGGGAGAAAACCTAGGCGTATAACTGTTAGGTTGTATTATATCTTGGAACAAACCGCGAAAATAACATGTAACTATTCACACATTCAGCAGACATCACACGTTCAACTTAGACACCGAACACTTGAAGAGAGAAGAAATGGCAGAAGCTTCCACATTGCACAGCCATCCACGTAAATCATACAAATTTTTGATTTATGAAGCAATCGAATCAACGCCAGAGAAAAGGGCAACAGTGGGGCAAATCTATGACTTGATCCAAAATAAAAATCCATACTACCAAGAACCTGACAAACAACGAAATGTTAAAACTTCGGTACGATTCACTTTATCCGCAAATGAATGTTTTGAGCGTGTCCATGATCGGCTAGATCAACGATATGGATGCTGGCATGTTGCGCCATCATTTAAACTTACCATGGAACATGGAACATATCTTCTGTTAAATAGCATATTTTTGCCTAATACCAGTTACACTGAAGCTGCACCGACTGTTGCGTCAGCTGATATAGCTGCACCCTCCATTCATCAAGACCAGATGCAAGATGGACATAACTACTATGATATGTATCAAAACTTATATGGGCAATACCAATGTGGATGTGAAAACAATCAACAACTGTACGTACCTCCGGACGTCTTGTTTGAAGAAGCCACTGCAGATCCATATGACGCCCTCATGGAGATGTGTGTGATTCAGGATTCAACGGTTGCCTCAACCATGGATCATGTGCCTTCCTGCAGCGAGCAGTTGCAGCCAAATCAGTTTGGACTTCTACAAGAATGGTAAATACAAATTTCGTTATGCCTTTACTCAAATTATATATGTGTACATTAATAATATACACCATTTGTTAGCCAAATGAGTGGATACAATTTAACATTGCAGACAGCCTTACATGTAGCGTGCACAAAGACATTATTTCCTATAAGGATATAATACATGACGAACCATTAGTACACATTGGTGACGGAGTCCTAAAACCTAGATTATTCTCGCTTTTAAAGTATCATTTCAACATGTTACACTAACTGTAACACACACCTCATTGTTTAGCATTCAACATATAAAAACAATGTGTCGCCCACATATGACGTGGGAACATGGTCATGTCCCAAGGCGTCCTTAAAAAGGTTACCGATGCAAGCCCCACCCCCAACCGACGTGCACACGTGAAACAGATTGGCTGTGCCCGTAGCTTATTGTTACAGTCAGTGCAGTGTGTCATGCGCGCGCGTCGGTGGGGCGGTGCGTGCACAGCGCTGGAGGCCAATGTTCATTCAGTGGGAGGGGTGTTTGCGTGCATTTCACGGTGCCTTAACATGACGTCACACGTGTTTTGTTCGCTCATTGGCTGATTGTCCGTTTTTGCCGTGGGCACACATCCGTTTACAAAGTTTAGATATGTACGTGTGTTGAAGTTAATTTGTTTCGCTTCCATATCATAACTTTCAGCCATGATATGCATAATGCTAGCAGCACCATGGAGGGACATGTATTGAACACACAGCGTACACATCGTTTTGCACATGCGCTAAGACTTAGTCCACACATTCGTGACGTGCGCTCGCAACAGACGTTGTGTGCGCACATTATTATGTATACAGGCACCTTAACAAACATATCAGTAGTAATGCCAGCAACGCCATTTGAAAAATGAGACAGTTCTGTATCTGTAGTTTTATCCTTGCATCTTAAACATATACGTAACTTATGCGTGAATATCCACAATCATATAGAGATGTGTTAAGCGTTGTCATGCTGAGACATAGATAAATGTGCCATCTTTGAACATCATGTGTTTGCTGTATTTCACAGATGTCGAGGATGAATACATGGGACCAATGTATGATTTCAGATGGGCCAATCGTTATATTAGATGATTGTGACGACTAGCGAACAACAATTATAATAAATATGTAACAATGCTTTCAATGATTGGTGCGCAGATTAACAATCACTACATAATGTTATCCTATAGTGCAAATATTTACTATGCACTTAATTATCATAATGATGTTGCTAAGCACTGAAGTTAGAACTTATATTGATATTTTGTTCTTTTCTACTAACATTATATGTATTGCCATGTGATATATGCAACCAACATTATCACTCAGCAAACACATTAATCTACTATATATTATAATCTCACGTGTGACTTGTCAAAGAATGTAAATGCTACATAACAACTCATAGACATTGTATCTTAATGTACACAATAACAATAGGGAGGTGATAGAAACTGTTTAGTCGTGTGAATGTTATATTATCACCTAAGTTGTAGTGGTAACCTAACATGCATGAGCTAATGAATGTTAGGTACAGATCATTAAACCATGAACATTTGTGTGTACATTTAATTCACACGAGTAACTATAGTTTAATGTTATTAGTAAACGTTCAACACATACATAGCTAAGTGAGGCCGATGATAAAAGCAACATTATTATGTTGGTTTATATTATTTCTGGTAGAAATACATGCATCACACAAAAACTACAACACACACACTATGTTGCTGAAATGTGTGCGTATGCAAATGTCCACTTCATTTATGTTCATATGTTGAGAGTAGTTATAAAGGATCATGATCATTATGAATAACTAACATGAATGAAATAAAACTTTTATTAACTACATTGTCATTGTGTTGAATGATTTAGGAAAAGTTGAGAATCCAAAGAACTATACTTTGGAATGGTGTTAACATTGTGACAAATGTTAGATGAACGTCAAATCAACACACATCTTTGACTTATACATACACATGTGACAATGTAGTAATCAACATGAAGATGAAGTGAGAGAAGAACTAATCACATACATTGCAATGTTAATGATGTTTAACACATTTGGGTCTTTTCATACAAACTTGTATTGAATGTTAACATCGCTCATGTGCATGAATGGATATTGTTACATTGCCAAAATTACATGTTATGTAATGTACGTAATGATTTGAAAACACACTGCACAATAACCACCAAGTGTAGATAATCGCACGGACACAATACAGAAACGACATGTTTCAATTGTCACATCTTTTTCATTACGTTCTGTTTATGCATCCTGTAACTATACCAGTATCGAGGTTTGCACATCTTATGACAGATGTGAATTCAAATACATACCATGAGAAGTCCTTGGAGTGATATACCTTGAAAAAGAAAACATGAATGAATATAAATCATTGTCAGGACATGTTCATTAAGGTAAGCAACACACAGAAGTGACAATTTTGTATGTGATATGAAACAAAATCTAGAATACGTCAAATATGATCTTAAATACACAATAGTCTACACATCATTGTGACACGCATGTCACACTCCAAAAGAAAAATTGTATGTAACCATACTGCACTAGCTATTGGCTATCGACATAGTAGGTTTATTGTGTATGCATAACCAAAAAGAGAATGTACAGAAAATATAGATTTACACTACCGACACACTTTATTGAAGTGTGGTCGGTACCGCAAGCCGGGAAATCTCCCGGCTTGCTAGTGGCCGCCCCTCGGCGTGCCGCGCGTCATAGACGCACGGTCACGCGTCATCGGGAGCGTGCGCCACCTGCACGCGTGTCCAGGGGCTCCCCGAGGGAGCCCTGGTGTCCCGCGATCGCGGGACAGCGGCAGGGGGTTCCGGGGGACCCGGCGGACCCGGCAGCGGTAGGGAGAGCGCCCCGATCGGAGGGCGCTCTTCCGCTGCTTCGGCGCGCGCCCGTCACACTCGGGCGCGCGCCAGGCTACTGCTGCGGCACAGAACGGGCAAATGCTCGAATAAACTGTGCCGCAGCAGTAGTACACATTATTTCCTCACGTACATACAACACCTTTTAGTGGTAAGAAGTATAATACAACCTGTTGATGAATGACATACCGGTGCCACATGCAATTGTCCACACAGCAGAGAAGAGAAAGGTGTGAGAACCATATTCATCTGTTTCCTAAATGAATGGTATTTGGACACATATATTTATCATTACAATGAATTAATACATCTATGTAGTACTATGAACATATATGTATTTTCTTACATGAAAAATAGGTGTTTATGACATTCCGACGTGTCTCCACACCACTGGCTGTTTGCTCAGTGTCAGCTGGTAAATTTACGGGATGCTCCTCCTCCAAGCCCTGACGTATGTCGGTTTCTAAATTATTGCGGAGTGCCAGATTGTGCAAAATGCAACATGCAATTATAATATCTGACACTTTAGCAGGCTTATATTGAAGTGCCCCACCAGTTCTATCTAAAAACCTGAATCGTGTCTTCAGAAGCCCAAATGTCCTCTCTATGACGGATCATGTAGATATATGGGCAACATTGTACCTCTCCTCTGCTTCACATTGAAGGTTTGCCACAGGGGTCAACAGCCACAGCTTAATTCCGTATCCTGAGTCACCTATAATCCGTCGTGCAAAAATATGAAACAATTTGTGTTAACATTATTACATTCAACAATTCATAGAATAACTAGAGTTGTTTGTTAACACATCATAATATGTACTCACCCACCAGCCAACCAGGTCCAAAATAGCCTTCTTCGAAAGCATGGAAGACTGATGAGTTTCTCAGGATAGAGGAATCGTGACTGGAACCAGGGAATTTGGCTACCACATGCATAATCTTCATCATGGCATCGCATACCACCTGTACATTCAGGGAATGGTAGTGCTCACTCTGACTACGCGGGATCAAAGCAACATGGGTGCAATCTATTGCACCCATCACACATGGTATCCTGGCTATGGTATAAAAGCCATCCCTCACTTCCAGCCACTTTGTGTGCTCTGTAGGAAAATGAATATAATTCCTAGCGCGTCTATTCAGTGCACATAGAAACTGGGTAAAGGCCCGCTAGAATGTAGTTTGCGAGACCCCGCCCACTATGCCCACAGTTGTCTGGAATGACGCGGAAGCAAGATAATGTAATGAGCACAGCATTTTAACAAGCCCAGGAACTGCACGACCTCTGGCTGTCACAAAATCTAAATCTCCCCGTATCTCTTCATAAAGAGCTAAGATTGCTGCTGAACTCAAACGATAGCGACTTATTAGCTCCTCCTCACTCATCCCATCTAACATGGTTCTCTCCCTGTACAAACGAGGACGAGGCACAACTTCTCTCCTCTCTCTTCTCCTCTCATCTCCTTGCCCTTTCCCTCAACCACTCCCTCTCCCTCTCCGCGTCCCTGTCCCTGTCCCTGTCTCTGTCCCTGTCTCTGTCCCTTCCTTGGCCTGTGACATCCTCTCCATCAGCAAGTCTCTCCTCCAATAGAATCTTCCTCCGTCTCATAAACATTCGCATCATTTTCAGGTCTGTAACTGTGAATGCGCACGTAATTGGCCTCCTTTAAATACCTATGTGATGATGTTAGGTGACTTAATGAAGTGCAAGATGTTACATTAACATATCCAAGTAGTTAACTCCAAACGGGTATCCAGTACCAATTAAACGGATTCTTTATGTGTTTTCACCAGGCAATCCTGATATTTGACAATGATGTAACGTTAAGCTTTGTACAACCATTTATTCGCAAGTATTTATAGGAATGTGTAATGCATGTACCACTTCTGAACGCAACACTCAGTCATCTCATTAGGATACAACCATGACATTGACGTTGAAAAAGTACGTTGCAACATGTGTAATTTGGCATGTTATTGTCACATGTTCACGTGAACTAATTGTATGTGCATATGCATAATTTAATGCCATCAGGATACTTGCTATTGATTATGATTCAATCGTGTCAAAATGAGTAACTATTATAGATGTGTGTATAACTTAGCATGAAGTGATTCTAATGCATCGTGTACAATGTAAACATGCAATGTTATTGAGAGTCCAATTGCGGACGTCATCAAAAGAGGGAGGTCACAAAGTACATGTAAACATGAAAAAAAACAGCTACATTTACATTTGATCATGCGTTACACATTCAAAGCATTCTGTAATGTATACCAACATTACTATACGCTGGATCTGTTAGATGTGTGAAATCTGTTACATCATATAATAATTTGAAGCACAATTAAGTAACATGTTTCATATACTGTGACCTGTTCCTTTAAGAGTTTACTATAGGAGTTTCCCTTGACACATCATAACATTAAGACTAATGTGACACGCAAATCATCATAACATAGAAAAGAACAATGTTCTGCCAATAATAAACGTAAGCGCTGACACGATGAAGTGATTGACATCGACACTGTAATGCCAAGCACATTTGTATTATGAGCAATAGAACGTAAACACTCCTATAATGTTATAAGTCCTCGCTCCATTGACTCCATTGATGGAGAGATTAGCTTTTTTTTCTAAGTGCCGTCCCGGCTACCTTGCCGATCCTTCTCCCCTCCAACTTGCCAACTTTAGTTGGCGGGACAAATTGCCGATGAAATCTCCATTTTTGAGTGCCGATCAGCACAGATAAGCTGATCGGGGCTACTAGAATACAGCCGATTTCAAAAAGTGACGAAAAATGCCGATAAGTGGGTTATCGGCAGCCGCATGCCGATAAATTTTTATCGCGAAGAAAAAATGCCGATTCTGACCACTTATTGGCGCTTACTGAATCTCAAATCCAATTTTGGCGGGAAAATGCCGATAAAAGCCTTATCGGCGCTTACTGCATGAGGCCCATAGTCTTTGAGGGTGCCGCATATAATGAGTTTAATTGTTGCTCACATTTGGCAGTGGAGTTTTAGGATTGGTTATATTTATAAAAGAAGGGGCTAGCCCCTAACCTTTGTCCATTTTCCCTCCCTTTTTTATTCCCTCCTTTCCTGTTCATGCTTCCCATTTTCCTCCCTCTTTGTTAGTTCTGTCTTCTTATTTTTTATCATTATAGTCTCTCCCCTTTGTTCCTTTTTTTTGCTTTATGACAAGCTTTGTCCCTATCTTTAGCATGTTCTGATGTTTATGCTGTGTATTTAATTGCACTGTATGCTCCTTTTTTCATTAGGTATTTTCAATTTTGATTGAAATTCCTTATCAGTTAAACACATTATTTAAAATCATACTGTGATTTCTCTTAATGTATGAGTGCTGGTAACTTTTCTTGTTTTCGTTATTATCCTATAGGAAGATAGGGTCCCTTTTGTTCCCATTGCACCACCACCATCATGATTGTTTTATTAGATATTAGTATTTTCTTATATTTTGCTGTCTACATCATATACATTTTGTATACAACAAAATTGATGTACTGGAATTTAAAAATCTTGGACAAGGTGCAAATAAATTCACTACTGAAAGGGGGGTTGTACTTTTTATGGATAAGCCCATGATGAATAAGGAAGCTGTAGGCTAAGGTCCCCTAGTATTGAAGGAGCTTCTACTGTAGTAGAGATTCCCTGCCATACATCACTTGGGACTTTCCCACACATGAAAAAAGCGGACAGGCTGGATATATTAATGTATCGAGAAGGAAAATCCCAAGACCCCAAGTCTGCTGACTGCCAAAAAAGATGCCCCAGGAGTCAATCAGAGTTGATGACAACTTCACCAAGACATATAGAACACCCACAAGCTCATATTGAACCCCCAAAATAGCCACAACATATATATAAGCGTATAAGTGTCACAGAGGAGTGCTACTGAGCATGGCAATATACATTTAAAACCAGAGACGAACATGAAACAATTTTGGGGGTTCAATATGAGCTTGTGGGTGTTCTATATGTCTTATAATTCTTGTTCAGCTGGTCTTAGCTGATTGGAGGGAGGCAACCTCCTACCTAATTTAAGTTCACCCCCTCCCACTTTTAAATGGTTAAAAGCTCACTCCATAGCATCTCCCACTCTCAGGGGAACTTGCCTGCTTGCAGTGTGATTGTAACAAATCTAATACAGAATGCTTTTCCTGGTAACGTACAGGTTAATAAAAGCTTCAATCAGACTTAGAAGTTTGCAACTAATTTTGATAGATTTATTATAAATCATTCTTCCTGGCAATGCACAGGTTATTAAGAATTTATATTAGTGTAGGGACCCTTGAGATTTGGTCTGCCGTGCAGTGGCTCAGGGGCTTACAACAATTTGGCCAAAATGTTAAACTAAAAGACCATTTTATTTAATAGATATCAATACATGTATATTTAGGCACTGTACCATGTATAAAGTTTTGCTGGATGTGCATTGAGCTCTGTCTGTGTTTCGTGTCCGTCTCTGGTTTTAAAATTATTAGACAACTTCACCAAGGTTAAGCTGCCCCAAGGTCAATGATGCTGAGCCAGACGTGGGTGGTCACCCTAGTGACAGGGAAGAAAAGATCAGATGACGTGAAAAAACTCATTACCAAGGGAGTAAAAGAAGCATTTGTAAGATGGAAAAAGGAGCTTAAGGAAGAAGTCCTCCGCTGGGTTGAGGAAACCAAGCACACCGCTAGGTTGAGGAAACCAAGCACATTGTGGAAAAACTGAGCTTTGGAAAAGTCCTCCTTGAACAACTAAAAAGTGCTAAATGAAAGCGCCTACTTGAAGAAACACTGGATATGTGCACTGGCTAAGTAGAGGTGGGTGAATCCACCCAAAGTGCTGGTCTTCTCAGGTGAAATTGGAATTCTACTTTTTAGAAGTCAATAGGCTATATACAGGCAGTGAATGCTTGTATCGCTGGCATGTGAACAGGGGAACCGCTGGAATCCATTTTACCTGCTGGGCAAGATGGATGATTTGTGGTGCTTTGCCACCAGTTGTCTAAGTGACTGCCGATCCTGTGTATCAGTTTCTAACTTACTTGTAGTATGTAGGATTAAATTACATTTATTTTATTTTTTATTTAATTGTGATATTTTTTTTATCTGTTTGTCTGATTTCCTTTCCCCTCATCTGTATGATACCCCCAGTCCCTCTTTTTTACCCCACGTCATAGCACTCATCATACAGTATCACACTATGGGGCCCTCCCTTAAAGTGATGTCACATACTTTTGAACTAATGAAACCTATCACATGGTACAGCAACCAATGGGATTGTCTTCAATCTCATTGGCTGTAATACCATGTGATATAGCCATGTGGTTATAAGGATGTGACGTACCTCCCTTGGAGATGACATCCCATCCTTAAAAACAAAAAGAGGCGGGCACATGATACGGCTTCCAATTGGATTGGAGCTGTCCCTTCTGACCATAAAATGTAATGTCACAGGCCATATATAAGACCTGTACGTCTTATTTTACCTCACGAAGCCGGCAAGAGAACATCCTGTTCTGGATTTACCATGGGGTTTTGGATTGACAGATGAAGAAAGAAGATTAAAGAAAAGAAGAAAATAATGACAGATGAAGAAAGAAGACAGGGATAGAAGATAAAAGAAAGAGGATTTTTTTAACCTGATGCTGGTCTTCAAGGTGGCTGGCGTTGGATTGCCGATGATGATGTTGCGGTACGAGACCTTGCAGATACAACGGAATTCGGAGGGTGAAAACTTCTAAAGGTAAGTAAAATATTCAATGTTTTAAATGTCTTTTTTTCAGTTTTTTTCATTGTATTTATTTATTTTTATGTTTGTGATTGCCCATTGACTGATAATGTATTCATCTGTGCCCAGGGTACAGATAAATACAGTGACAACCAGTGCATTTTTTTGGCAAATGCTTGTTTTGAAATCATTGTAATTTTTTCTATTTTTTTTTATTGTTTGGATCTAATTGTTTGGAATTTGGATGGCTTGTTTTTAGTACATTTTAGGATTGGCTAGAATTTTTAATTAATTATTTGTTTTGTTGGCTGCTGGTTTAAATTCATTAAATGTTTTGTTGGCTAGTGTTTAAAATTAATTAATTGTTTTGTTGGTTAGTGCTTTAATGTTTTGGTTAGCAAGTGCTTTTATTTAGTTATTTAATTGGTTGGCTAGTGCTTTTATTAATTTAATTGGGGTGTTTAGATGCTTGTTTCCTATAGGGGAACCATGTTGAATGGTTTTGAAGCAAAAGGTGGCACTGTGTACTCTTTTGCATGTCATTTCCCAGAATCCCTTGCTGCAGTGGAAGTGCTGTGTGCTGGGTGATAATGGTGAAAGGTGGGGTTGCAGACCTGTCTAAGACATGCAAATGAACATTCAGTAATATTTCCATTTGCTACTGTTGCGGCACACTTTATTCTAACAAATCACCGGTTTGTCCCTGGCTTGTTCCTGGAATGCGACACTGTTCACCCGGAGCATGCCGCGTTCCCAGCCAGGGGTCATGCCAGGCTGACTCGCGGTTGATGTGTTAATTGATAATGGTTCAGGATTTACTAGGCTGCAATGCTTCGCGTGTCCGTCAGATGTCATAAATTCATGAATTATAATGCAATATATATATACAGTATATATATATACTGTATAACAACAACCCCTATAACCCATAACATACAGTACTGTACAAATACAGTACTGTATATGCACATCAATGATACCATAGGCCGTCCCCTGGCGAAATGTGTTTGCAGCAGAGAGAGATCCGCTGCTCTCTCTGCGCAAACATCGGCACATTAAAAAATGATTTAAAATACATTTTTATTCATAGTGTAGATGTGCAGGGGGTCTCCGGAGCTGAACCACGTTGGTTTCAGGTCCGGGGACCCCCTGCTTCCCGAGATACAGCCCCCTTTATGAGGTGCCGGTATCCCTCTGCTTTGTTTACATGCCGCGGTCACGTGATCGAGACCTTTAAATGCAGAGGGATACCGGCACCTCATAAAGGGGGCTGTATCTTGGGAAGCAGGGGGTCAATGCGGTTCAGCTCCGGAGACCCCCTGCACATCTACACTATGAATAAAAATGTGTTTTAAATGTATTTATTTATATTCATGTATTTATTTATTTATTTAGATTTATTTATTTATTTTTTGGGCGGCTGCTCTGTGTGAATTTTTTTTATTGTGGGTAGTGGGGGTGGGTGAAAGGGGTATTAGCCCCAACGATGGTTGTTTAGGGCTTGCGGGGGGTAGCGGGAGGGGTTAACCCCTTCATGACCGTAGCGGTATTAACTGCTACGGCCGTGAAGGGGTTAAGTGCACCCGCAACCCCCCGCAAGTCCTAAACTCACACCAAGGGCCAATACCCCCTTCACCCACCCCCGCTACCTACAATAAAGCGGGCACAGTGGGTTAACCCCATCATTGCCTTAGCGGCTATCAGCTATGGTAATGAAGCAGCATTTCTGTATTTTTAATAATATTGTGCAGGAGCAGGGGGTCCACTGAGCGTTGATTTGTGGCTCAGGGAACCCCCTGCTCACTGTACAATATTATTAAAAATACAGTCATGCTGCATCGTTACCATAGCACGAACCGCAAAGGTAAGGAACGAGTGTTTATTTATATATGTGTTTTATTCATACTGTAGATGTTCAGAGGGTCTCCGGAGCTGAACCGTTTTGGTTTTAGGTCCGGGGACCCCCTGATTCTCGAGATACAGGCCCCTTTAGGGGGTGCCGGTATCCCTCTGCTTTGTTTACATGCCGCGGTCACGTGATCGGGACCTTTAAATGCAGAGGGATACCGGCACCTCATAAAGGGGGCTGTATCTCGGGAAGCAGGGGGTCCCCGGACCTGAAACCAATGCTGTTCAGCTCCGGAGACCCCCTGCACATCTACACTATGAATAAAAATGTATTTTAAATAATTTTTAATGCGCCGATGTTTGCGCAGAGAGCAGCGGATCTCTCTCTGCTGCAAACACATCTCGCCAGGGGATGGCCTATACTATCATTGATGTGCATATACAGTACTGTATGTGTATGTTAGGGGTTATCGGGGTTGTTGTTATATAGTATATACTGTTTATATACAGTATATACTGCATTACAATTCATGAATTTCTCGGCTTCAAAGACAACAGCTCGCAAACGCCCCCATGCGTTTTTACACGGCATTGCAGTATTGCAGCCAGCGGGAATAAAATGCTTAAATCACAGCCGCGAAAATAACGCAATACAACCCGAAGAGAAAACGACACAAAACCGCACATCACCAGGATAATCTGAAATTCGCGGAGCTAGCCGAGTTAGAATAAAGTTGGTCGCCACTGTATATGCTTTGCTGTGGAGGGTTTTTGTCACTTTTTTTACCCACCATAACTTAAGTATATATATATATATACTGTATATATATATATATATATATATATATATGATACGAACCAATCCAAAGACCAGTAAAGAGACAGCAGACCGCACGGGGTTAATCCAAAAATCTATATTCACAACATGAAATACACGTAAGCCAACGTTTCGGTCCCACAGAGAGACCTTCCTGCCTAAGACATGCAGATGAGCATACAGTTGTATTTGCATATTTGCTTTGCTGTGGAGGGTTTTTGTCACTTTTTTTACTCACCATAACTTAACTCAGTATTATGGTATAGCCTATCCCATAGCCTCTTTGCATACCCAGTTAAAATCAACCCCACACTGTTGAGACCCATTAAGGTCAAAACAGCTGTCTGTGGGTGGTTTTCTGGGTATGCACCTTAACCCTGGCTGTGCTCAAAGCTGTGACCATGCAGCAAGCTTAAGCCTATAGGGTACCATGTTAAAAATGGTTTTTGAGGCAAAAAGTGACACTGTGTGCTCATTTGCATGTCATTTCCCAGAATCCCTTGCTGCAGTGGAAGTGCTGTATGCTGGGTGATAATGGGGAAAGGCGGGGTTGCAGACCTGCCTAAGACATGCAGATGAGCATACAGTTGTATTTGCATATTTGCTTTCCTGTGGAGGGTTTTTGTCACTTTTTTTACTCACCATAACTTAACTCAGTATTATGGTCTATATATATTTATATTACATAGTTACATAGTATATATATATATATATATACACATGAAGGTCAGTCAGCACACTGTAGTAGAAAAGGTTGTAATAGCAGATGCTAGTCCCATAGAGAAAAAGTATGATACGAACCAATCCAAAGACCAGTAAAGAGACAGCAGACCGCACGGGGTTAATCCAAAAATCTATATTCACAACATGAAATACACGTAAGCCAACGTTTCGGTCCCACAGAGAGACCTTCCTCAGGGCCGTGCAACCCACAAGTGCAAGTGACCAAACATATATACCCTCACCCATAGTGCAATGCAAACAAAGGGAACCAATCACCAACATGCAATCAGACAAAATATGCAACATAGCTGTGCTCCGTGCCCCCTCCCCTATTACCTGATTATCCAAATGACTCATCATGACATGAGAGTAGGCACTTAAACTATTAGGAGAGAGACACCCTTAGACACTGGTCCCAGGGTCTACTGCCATTGCGGGGGAAAGTCGCGCGCCGCGCATGTGCAGTGGGCCAAAACATATTGACTGCCGGAGCGCCAGCAGGGCGAGTGCGCCGCGCATCACAGCTGTGAGCAGACGCCTCATTAACTCTCCCTGGCCACCAGGGACGCCGGCAGCGCAAAACGCACATGCGCAGTCTGAAAAACCGCCTCGGTGCACAGTTACCCGCACACTGACAGTAATAATGGGCTAAACAGAATAGTAATACACAGAGCGTTAAGGTGAACCACAGGGGGACAGATGGAGGTATAGAGCACAAGGAGCGCATAGCATCACCATAATATATAAGGACAAAGGAAGTGCAAAAGTGCAGAGGGAGTGATGCAACAGAGTATGAGTGACAAACATATAAAAGGCATAATGCAAAATTCAATGAAAGCAGGGAGACAGCTACAAAAAGCAGCTAAGTGAAAGTTCCTCATTTAGGCCACCAGGTGTCATAGTTCTTAGTTCATAAATAAGCCTTGCTTCCTGTTTAAGCAAGGTCCTGCCCCTGTCACCCCCACGGGGGGGACTGGAACCTGCAGAATAGGCATACAACGAAGTGTGGCCAGTGTGTGTCTTTTTTGTTTGAAATGTCTAGCCACAGGTAGACACTTCAGATCTATATCAGCGGCATCACTCAGTAGGGCTTTTCTGATGTTTGAACGGTGCATGGCCATACGTTCTTTCAGCATCCTAACAGTCTTCCCGATGTACAGCAATCCACAAGGACACTTAATAAAGTACACCACGAATTTTGACTCACAGTTCAGTGGTTGTTTGATTTTAATCGGTGCGCCACTATGCGGGTGATTGTAGCTAGGGCCCAGCTGCAATAAGTTGCAGTTGGTACAGCCATGACAGAGGTGCGAACCAGGTTTTTTGGCTAACCAAGTGGTGGGTGTGGCATATTTGTCTATTGGGTCAGATCCAGTGACCATGTCGCCAATGTTTGGTCCCCGACGAAAGCAGAATAGAGGTGGCTCTGTGGCATATGCACCAATCCTCTCGTCATTCTCCAGGATGCGCCAATTGCCCCGAATGCAGCGCTTAATGCTGTTAGTAGCAGTACTGAATGTACTGACTATATTGAGCCTGTTGCTCACCGGTCTGCCTGACGAAGGTGTCAATAGTTCACCCCTATCAACCTGTCCAACCTTTTGCAAGGCAAAGTTGATGTCCTTGGCCGAATAGCCCCTCTCCCGGAAGCGTGCGGCCATTTGGGCCAAGGCCCTTTGTGATTCTTCTGGATCAGTGGTGATTCTTTTCACTCGGAGAAGCTGGGAGTATGGGAGACCCCTCTTAAGTGGTACAGGATGGTGGCTGGCTGCACAAAGAAGGGAGTTCTTGTCTGTACTCTTCCGGTATATTCTAGTAGCCAGCGTGCCTCCAATTTTGTACACTATGGTGTCTAAAAAAGCGATTTCCTGGTAGCTGTGGTTGAGGGTAAAACGGATTGAGGAGGGGATTTTGTTTAAATCAGAAACAAATGCCAGCAGCTCATCTTCACGGCCCGTCCACAGAATGAAGATGTCGTCAATATAGCGAAGGTATTTGACGATATGCCGTCCATGCGTGGTGTCAGTTAATATGTGCAACCGTTCATACAAATCCATAAACAGATTAGCGTACGACGGTGCCATATTTGAGCCCATGGCAGTACCCGTAAGTTGCAAGTAGTAGTGTTTCTCAAATTTAAAGAAGTTCTTATGGAGGATGACCTCAATGAGCAACATGAGAAAGTCCACTGGTGGACCCTGTTCGACTCCCTGTTCTTCCAATTTTGTGCGTACTGCTTCTAGGCCCTCTGCATGGGGAATGTTGGTGTACAGGCTGGACACATCTAGCGTAGCAAGAATACATTCTGCTGTGTTAACGGAAAGATGACTGAGCTGCTCAATAAAGTCCGTGGTGTCCTTGATGTATGAACCCATTCCAGCCACCAGGGGCTGTAGATAGAAATCCACGAATTGCGAGAGGGGGTGGCACAGCGACCCACGGGCCGAGATGATGGGTCTGCCCGGTGGTGCGACTATAGATTTGTGTACTTTGGGTAGTGTGTATAATACTGGCATCACAGGGTGGTCCTGAGTCAGGAATTTGCTGGTTTCTTCTGTGATCCAGGCATTATTCAAGCCCAATCGGATGATGCCATCAATCTCCTTCTTGTAGGCTATCGTCGGATCCCCCGGGAGGCGTCTATAATGATGTACAACTGCAAGCTGTTGCTCAATCTCCAGCTTGTAGTATTGATAATTTAAAACCACAATCCCTCCACCCTTGTCTGCTGCTCTCACTATGATCCCCTTGTTCTCCCGTAGCATTTTCAGGGCAGCTCTCTCCTCTCTCGATGTATTAAAAAAGCTGGTCTTATGATTCTTCAGAATTTTCCGTGTGTCTTTAGTCACCAAGTTCATAAATGCAGCTATGTTGGGGTTCAGTGAGTGCGGGTCAAAGGTGCTCCTGGTCTTAAATGGATTTGGGGTAATGTCTCCAGAAGAGTTAATATCAATATTCTTAGAGAAGAAATCCTTTAACTTCAATTGTCTGTGCAGTCTGTACATATCAACCTCCCAGTCAAAGGAATCCTGCATATGGGTTGGCACGAATGATAAGCCTTTCTGTAGAATGCTAACCTCTGCCGGTGTCAGTGAGTGGTCCGATAGATTGTAGATCACTGTCTCGCTTGCCTGGTGCCCCTTGTCGCTTTTCCTTCGCGCACGGGATACCGCCGATCTCCGGCCACCTCTCCTGGTGGGTCTGTGCGCGTTGTGCCCTGCGGGAGAGTTCTCGCTCGACCGCCATCGCCCGGACCTAAAAAAGGCTCCATGGAGGCGTTATCCGGGGCATCTGATGCATCAGTATCACTGGTCGTGTAGCCCATCCTGGCGGCATCACCCCGCCTAGACCGAGGCTGGTATCGTCGCTGTGGACCGCTTCTACCGCTCTTCGTCTCACCCAGCCCCAGGAGCCATCGGTAGACGTTGCGCTCCTTGTAGTCCGCAGTCACCTGCCGGAGCTTCTCCTTCTTAAACTTGATTAAATTCGCCCTATAGGCATCAATTGTGTTCTGCATCTTGCATTCAGGGCAATTGGCGCATCCTGGAGAATGACGAGAGGATTGGTGCATATGCCAGAGAGCCACCTCTATTCTGCTTTCGTCGGGGACCAAACATTGGCGACATGGTCACTGGATCTGACCCAATAGACAAATATGCCACACCCACCACTTGGTTAGCCAAAAAACCTGGTTCGCACCGCTGTCATGGCTGTACCAACTGCAACTATATGCAGCTGGGCCCTAGCTACAATCACCCGCATAGTGGCGCACCGATTAAAATCAAACAACCACTGAACTGTGAGTCAAAATTCGTGGTGTACTTTATTAAGTGTCCTTGTGGATTGCTGTACATCGGGAAGACTGTTAGGATGCTGAAAGAACGTATGGCCATGCACCGTTCAAACATCAGAAAAGAGTGATGCCGCTGATATAGATCTGAAGTGTCTACCTGTGGCTAGACATTTCAAAGAAAAAAGACACACACTGGCCACACTTCGTTGTATGCCTATTCTGCAGGTTCCAGTCCCCCCCGTGGGGGTGACAGGGGCAGGACCTTGCTTAAACAGGAAGCAAGGCTTATTTATGAACTAAGAACTATGACACCTGGTGGCCTAAATGAGGAACTTTCACTTAGCTGCTTTTTGTAGCTGTCTCCCTGCTTTCATTGAATTTTGCATTATGCCTTTTATATGTTTGTCACTCACACTCTGTTGCATCACTCCCTCTGCACTTTTGCACTTCCTTTGTCCTTATATATTATGGTGATGCTATGCGCTCCTTGTGCTCTATACCTCCATCTGTCCCCCTGTGGTTCACCTTAACGCTCTGTGTATTAATATTCTGTTTAGCCCATTATTACTGTCAGTGTGCGGGTAACTGTGCACCGAGGCGGTTTTTCAGACTGCGCATGTGTGTTTTGCGCTGCCGGCGTCCCTGGTGGCCAGGGAGAGTTAATGAGGCGTCTGCTCACAGCTGTGATGCGCGGCGCACTCGCCCTGCTGGCGCTCCGGCAGTCAATATGTTTTGGCCCACTGCACATGCGCGGCGCGCGACTTTCCCCCGCAATGGCAGTAGACCCTGGGACCAGTGTCTAAGGGTGTCTCTCTCCTAATAGTTTAAGTGCCTACTCTCATGTCATGATGAGTCATTTGGATAATCAGGTAATAGGGGAGGGGGCACGGAGCACAGCTATGTTGCATATTTTGTCTGATTGCATGTTGGTGATTGGTTCCCTTTGTTTGCATTGCACTATGGGTGAGGGTATATATGTTTGGTCACTTGCACTTGTGGGTTGCACGGCCCTGAGGAAGGTCTCTCTGTGGGACCGAAACGTTGGCTTACGTGTATTTCATGTTGTGAATATAGATTTTTGGATTAACCCCGTGCGGTCTGCTGTCTCTTTACTGGTCTTTGGATTGGTTCGTATCATACTTTTTCTCTATGGGACTAGCATCTGCTATTACAACCTTTTCTACTACAGTGTGCTGACTGACCTTCATGTGTATATATATATATATATATATATATACTATGTAACTATGTAATATAAATATATATAGACCATAATACTGAGTTAAGTTATGGTGAGTAAAAAAAGTGACAAAAACCCTCCACAGGAAAGCAAATATGCAAATACAACTGTATGCTCATCTGCATGTCTTAGGCAGGTCTGCAACCCCGCCTTTCCCCATTATCACCCAGCATACAGCACTTCCACTGCAGCAAGGGATTCTGGGAAATGACATGCAAATGAGCACACAGTGTCACTTTTTGCCTCAAAAACCATTTTTAACATGGTTCCCTATAGGCTTAAGCTTGCTGCATGGTCACAGCTTTGAGCACAGCCAGGGTTAAGGTGCATACCCAGAAAACCACCCACAGACAGCTGTTTTGACCTTAATGGGTCTCAACAGTGTGGGGTTGATTTTAACTGGGTATGCAAAGAGGCTATGGGATAGGCTATACCATCATACTGAGTTAAGTTATGGTGAGTAAAAAAAGTGACAAAAACCCTCCACAGGAAAGCAAATATGCAAATACAACTGTATGCTCATCTGCATGTCTTAGGCAGGTCTGCAACCCCGCCTTTCCCCATTATCACCCAGCATACAGCACTTCCACTGCAGCAAGGGATTCTGGGAAATGACATGCAAATGAGCACACAGTGTCACGTTTTGCCTCAAAAACCATTTTTAACATGGTTCCCTATAACCCTCTAAATTAACTGTCCAGTCATGTGTTTCATCCCACCATGTTTCAGTAATGCCTATGATATCCTACTGCTCCCTTGCAGCTATTAATTCAAGCTCCCCCATTTTATCTGTCAGGCTTCTTGCATTAGCAAGCATGCATTGAAGTTTTTTTCTCAGCCTGTACTATTATCTTCTCTGCTCCTCCTTTTCTGCCCTCACTTTGTTTAGTCTTTAGAAGTTTTCTAGTATTTTCTGTATTTACTATGGGTGTCTCACTGCTTGTCAAACTTGCACTTGCCCCCATTCTACCTCCATAACCCCTTGTATCCTCCTCTATTCTATTTAGTTTATCTGTTTCATTCCCCTCCCCCCTCTATCCTAGTTTAAAATCTCCTGCAACCTTTTTAACATTCTTCCCCCTAGCACAGAATATCCCTCTTCATTGAGGTGCAATCCGCCCCTAGAATATTGATGGAACCTCTCAGAAAAGGAGTCCCAGTGTTCTTAAAAGCTCAAACCCTCCTTCCTACACCACTTTCTAGAATGGCTCCCCATACCTTCATGAGTTAGATGAGGGTGACCTCAGATGCATGAATATTCTTAAGTTTATTTATCCACTCTTGTGGTTCATCAATTTTGTATGAAAGGACAGAGAGAGAGAAAGTATAGAGATAGAGGGAGAGAAGGGGGAAGGTGGGGATTAGGGGATGTCTGGTGTGGTTTGAGCATGCAGGGACTAGGCATTCTTGCTATTCTTTTGTTAGTTGCTACTGCTTTTTCCCTTGTTCCTCTGTATTAAAGGTTGGCCTGGGGTTTAGCAGAGAAGGTGGTCATTTTTGACATGTATCAAAATGTTTGGAAACTGGGTGCAACTGATCTCTTTTAGTGATTAATCTCATATGCTCAAGTATGTGTTGCTTTAGTGGTCTCGTAGTTAATCCCACATATCGTTTGTTGCAACCACACATGAGCATATAGACAACATGATCAGTGATGCATGTAATGCATGACAATATTTTTGTTGTCTATATGCTCATGTGTGGTTGCAACAAACGATATGTGGGATTAACTACGAGACCACTAAAGCAACGCATACTTGAGCATATGAGATTAAAAAGGAAGTCTGCTGAACTTCAAGTGTGTTGCACTGGAGTCTGTTAAACAACACTATAAAGGTGGAGATAGAATCAATTTGCTTCATAGACGTGAGGCATTTTTGATATTCACACTCAATACCTTAGTACCCAATGGGTTATATATTGACTGGGATTTGAAGAGCTTTTTTATAGCATTGCACTTCAGCACTATTGGTCTATACAATTTGACTGTACTTGAATTAAAGTTATTATATTAGTGCAACCTTTTTTATCCCTTTCATTATCTACCTCCCCTGTGGTGCGTGCACACAGACTCCATTGTCACCTTCAAATACATATTTTTAATACATATCTTCAGCCAGGTTGATATATTGTTGTCTTTTTCTTTTTTTCCTTTATTCTTATTGGATGTGTTAGTGACATTGATTGCATTTTCTTATGTATAATCCTCCCCTTAATTATGTGCATTGAAGTACCCTTTGAAGTTTTGTATGTACTAATGTATCCATACATGAATGGGTTAACTCTGCACCCATTCCTCTAGATAGGCTTTTCTTATATGGCCGCTTAATTTGTATGAGGCTTGATAGGATGTTCTATCAATTGATTAGGATCAAATTAAAGGAATCATCTTTGTCCCACATTGTTTATGTATTTATTATTCATTTATTATTTTATTATTCTTTTATTAACTTTATTCACATTACATTGTTTTGTTTTCACAGTTAATTATTTTGTATCTCCATTGTCATTTTTCTTTTCTTTTCTTCTTTATCTCTGGTCTTCTCTCTTCTTTCTGCAAAACAGAATTAATTGGTTATTCACTACAGCTGTTTTGCATGACGGGGTGTGCGTTAAATACCCAGGGCCTCTCCTTTCTCTGCACTCCTTGAAAAAGCGCCATAGTAGGCGTGAAACGTGTGGGAGAGTCTATTTGTGCTGTCTGTTTTTTGTTTTTTATGTAGCCCAATAAAGTAACATTTTTAATCTCCACGCTGGTGAGTTCTTACCTTTTTTCCTTGGAGCGGATGGACCACCGATCCTTCCCCTTCTCTGCTGTCATGTGTGAGGATCAGCGTTCATCACCGGATGCGGATGCAGCCGCAGATGCAGAGGGAGACGCTGATCTTTTGCAGCGTCAGGACTGGAACTGGAAGGAGGGAGAGCAGAGCGGTGATCCCCTGTGAGTCGCGTGGACTCCACAACGGGCAAGATCTGGCCAGGGCTAGGGACTGAGTGAGTACCTCGTGTTCCCCATTACTATAGCCCTCTCTTGCTTTAACCCGTCACCGAGTTATCAATATTACAGTCCTTCAACCCGCCACCTGACATCCCGGTGTCAACTCCGTTTATTATTTATTTATTATTGACTTTGCCCTGCTTGGCATCCATTACCTTTGCTCTTAGAGCTTATACACGGTTGTTGCATTCTGGCCTGGGGTTTAGACTAGAATGGGTACCATAAGTCCCAGACCTTGTGGAATTTTTCCACTTTTTGGGAGAGCTGGGCCGATAGCAGTTCCATGATTTTGACCTCTCTTAGCCTTTTGTTCACTGTTTGTGTGGAAGGCGCATTGACGTTTTTCAAGGCAGCTGCTATTGAGCAGCGTGCAGCAGTGAGGATGAATCGGATCATTTTACCTTCCGGTGAGGGGATCTCCTCCACAGGCTTTCCCAGTAAGTATATCATCGGGTCCAGAGGGATTCTCAGCTCCGTTGTCTCTTGCAGCATATTTTGTATGTGCGTCCAAAAACGCTGTATCTTTGGGCAGAGCCACCCCTCCTATGTGCCATATCTCCTCTCAGGTCACACCCCCTCCAGCAGAGATCAGGTGTGCCTGGGAAGATCTGTCTCAACCTACTCGGGGTTAAGTACCAGTGAAATAGAATTTTATATATATTTTATCGCACTTGATTTTTAAGCACGATAGCAGGGGGTGGGGGGGGGGGGAAGCATGGCAGATTTGAGCATGGCCGATCCCGAATGCGCTGAACTCCTTAGTGAATTGTGCCTCCGGCTTCACTTTTTAGAGGACGTGAAAAAAAAATTCACGCCAGCGCAAAAGCTCACTGCTTAGTGCATAGCCCCCAGAGTCTCTAACTCTATTCATATATCTCAATCTCTGATTCGTTCGCCAGTTCTCAGTTCACATGAATTGCTTTCCTACCTGCACACTCTGAAACTACACAGCTATACCCCTGCACTAAAACACACCCCTACAGATCATCTTCACACATGCTCTTTCTTTCCATGCTTCTCTTCCTTGCTTCTGGGGATATCTCTCCCAATCCTGGTCCCTGCTTAATTTGTACATGCTCTCATCCTTGCCTCCCACATGCAACTTCTACTCCTTCTGTATCAACCCCTCTTACCTCATACCCATCCCCTGTCACCCTCGTCCCTCTCTCCTTTTCTCCGTATCCCTTTGGAATGCACGCTACCTTTATAACAAGTTCCTCTCTATGCATGACTTATTTTTCTCACACTCTATGCTCGTCTTTGCTATAACTGAGACTTGGCTCTCTCAGTCTGACTCTGCACTGGAAGATGCTCTCTCTTATGGTGGCCTTTCTTTTTCCCACACTCCGTGCCCTGATGGCAAGGGTAGAGGCATGGGGCTCCTCCTCTACTTTATCTGCTGTTACAAACCCTTCCTATTCCTCCCTCTCTTTCTTTGAGCTCCTTTAAGGCTCACACTGTCAAGCTTTTTTCTCCTCTCCCTGTCCATATGGTGGTCATCTATCACCCACCATCTTATGCTCATTACCCTTCAGTCTTTCTCTCTTACTTTGAATCCTTGGTCTCCTTATTTCTCTACTCTAACTCCCCTGTTCTTCTCCTTGGGGACTCCAACTGCCACACTGATGACCCCTCTCTTCCTTGGGCTTCACACTTTTTCTCAGTAATCTCTTCTTTTGGTCTTCAACAGTGGACTGCAACCAGCACCCACAAGGATGGCCACAATCTATACCTGGTTATCACTAAAATATTTTCTTTCTCTGATTTCTCCATTTCCCCTTTTCCTCTCTCTGACCATAATCTCATCTAATTTTCTCTCTCTCCCTTCTAACCTTCTCCACTTCCATCAACCCCTGGTTTCTGCAGAGACCTGCGCTCTATTAACCTACCAGCTTTTGATTCCACTTTTCTCCTCCCTCTCCTCTCTCAGCTCTTCTGCAGACCCTGACAATCTGATCAGGAACAACAACGTTGTCCAATCCTCCTTTCCTGATTAACATGCCCTGCTTTCTCTCTGTCATTCTGGCCCTTCTAACTCCAGACCATGGCTAAATTTCCACATGTGCATGCTGCATTTCTGCAGTCGTCCCTCTTAACGCCGCAGGTGGAAATCTCACACTCTCGAAGACTTCCTTCACTACAAATTTATGATATCCTGTTTCAACTCTGCCCTCTCTCAAGCTAAACAAACCTACTATTATTCACTAATCAACATGCACAAATCTAACCCACGCAGACTCTTCTCTTTTTTTGACTCCCTACTCAGGCCACCCTCTGCTGCCTGTTTTTCTTCCTGCATCTCACCTCAGGACTTTGCTGACTATACACTGGCGACACACTTTATCGCAGTGCGGCCAGATCCGCAAGCCGGGAGATTTCCCGGCTTGCTAGTGGCCGCCCCTCGGCGTGCCGCGCGTCATAGACGCGCGGTCACGCGTCTTCGGGAGCCTGCGCCCCCTGCACGCGCGTCCAGGGCTCCCCGAGGGAGCCCTGGTGTCCCGCGATCGCGGGACAGCGGCAGGGGGTTCCGGGGGACCCGGCGGACCTGGCAGCGGTAGGGAGAGCGCCCCGATCGGAGGGCGCTCTTCCGCTGCTTCGGCGCGCGCCCGTCACACTCGGGCGCGCGCCAGGCTACTGCTGCGGCACAGAACGGGCAAATGCTCGAATAAACTGTGCCGCAGCAGTATCAAGGAAAAGGTGGAATCCATACATCAGGGCATCCCCTCTGTATCCTCCTCCCATCCTTCATCTCTTCCTAGCTTCCTCAACTCCTGCCTTCCTCAACTCTTTTTCTGCTGTCACAGAGGAGGATATATCATTGCTGATCTCCTCTTCTCTCTTTACCACCTGCCATTTTGACCCCATTCCCTCCAATCTCCTAAAACCTCTTTCTCCTACTATAATCCCTACGCTCACACACATTTGTAACTCTTCTCTCTACACTAGCACCTTTTAATCCTCTTTCAAACATGCAACAGTTAGACCATTACTCAAAAACAGAAAGCTTGGCCCTACCTGTCTTTCTAACTATCGTCATGTCTCTCATCTGCGTTTTACCTCTAAACTCCTTGGAGTCTTGTATTCTCTCGCTTGCTCTATTTTCTCAAAAACTATTCTCTCCTAGACCCTCTACAATCAGGCTTCCGCCATGCTCACTCCACTGAAACATGCCTCACTAAAATAGCTTATGAACTCCATGCTGCCAAAGACAAAGGTCATTTCACTCTGTTCCTATTACATTACCACCCTATTTTACAGAGTAGATCCCAAGAGGATCAGAAAAGGCTCCCTCATATAATAAGCACTCAATGTTAGTACACTGTGGTGAGACTTACAATAGTCTATCGGTGTCAATACCTTAAGATAGGACAAAGTGTGGCCCTTCTCGACCGGATTAGCTTAGGAAAAATAATAAAATTTTATTAATTACTTAATTGTGCTTGATCAGGATTAAAAACACATATGAAACATTCAAACATTAAAAATACCCCATATTGAAGTGGTTGGGTGAGCTAGCAGTATATTGCTATAGTATATTCACCACAGACGTCTGAATAGCGATTTTGACTGTTAGTGGACAAGCAGGTAAGTATGCTCTCTCAAACCTAAATGGCGGAAAGAGTATTATCGGAGATGTAGTCTCTATAGCTAGCTAAGTATGTAGGTTACCTCTATCCAAGGGTATAATGAATCATATATACTGTGTATGACCCTGCAGGGACAGAATAAGTAAGGGATAGTATTTCTATTATCCCTAAAGTGTCTGAGTGATTTCGCCGTAGGTTGTACTTGTTCGGGACACTATATATTGTGATACACAATGTGTTAGTAGCTCTGGGATATGGTCATCCCATGAGTAATGCAAGTTAGTGCAAGAGGGTTCCGTTTCCAAAGAGCCCAATATAACCATATGGTAGATTCTAGTATCTCTTGTAGAATATAGATGGTAAGCTGGAAGCCCCCACTACGGGCAATACCACGTGAGACACACTTGCAAAGTCTGCTGCTTTAATGCAAGCCTATATTCAATTCGGTGTTGTCCCTACTGCGATATGGTAGATTCTGGTATCTCTAGTGAAAAGTAAATGGTAAGCTGGAAAACCCCCACTGTGGGCAAGACCACTCAAAAACACATGTGCAGGGTTAGCTAGCTTAGTGCAAGCCTGTATTCAAAACACTGCTGTCCCTGCTTAATGGTGTTGCCAAAACATATGATGTCACAGTCAGATTATTGGTAGCTAAAGGATATAATCATCCCGTGGTTGGCACAAATAGCTCCGTTTTAGGAAGACTAATACAACGATATTGCAGGTTCAAATATCTCTAGTGTGTGTGGTTGTAGGCTGGAAGCCCCCACTGCGGGAAAACCACTTGGCGCACACATGTAATTCGCTGTATATCCTGTATCGATACAAGCCTGTCTTCCAAAATGCTGCTGTCTCTGCTCGCTGACGCTGCCACTTCTGATGACGTCACTCAGAAGTGGCAGCGTCAGCGAGCAGAGACAGCAGCATCCTTTAGCTACCAATAATCTGACTGTGACATCATATGTTTTGGCAACACCATTAAGCAGGGACAGCAGTGTTTTGAATACAGGCTTGCACTAAGCTAGCTAACCCTGCACATGTGTTTTTGAGTGGTCTTGCCCACAGTGGGGGTTTTCCAGCTTACCATTTACTTTTCACTAGAGATACCAGAATCTACCATATCGCAGTAGGGACAACACCGAATTGAATATAGGCTTGCATTAAAGCAGCAGACTTTGCAAGTGTGTCTCACGTGGTATTGCCCGTAGTGGGGGCTTCCAGCTTGCCATCTATATTCTACAAGAGATACTAGAATCTACCATATGGTTATATTGGGCTCTTTGGAAACGGAACCCTCTTGCACTAACTTGCATTACTCATGGGATGACCATATCCCAGAGCTACTAACACATTGTGTATCACAATATATAGTGTCCCGAACAAGTACAACCTACGGCGAAATCACTCAGACACTTTAGGGATAATAGAAATACTATCCCTTACTTATTCTGTCCCTGCAGGGTCATACACAGTATATATGATTCATTATACCATTGGATAGAGGTAACCTACATACTTAGCTAGCTATAGAGACTACATCTCCGATAATACTCTTTCCGCCATTTAGGTTTGAGAGAGCATACTTACCTGCTTGTCCACTAACAGTCAAAATCGCTATTCAGACGTCTGTGGTGAATATACTATAGCAATATACTGCTAGCTCACCCAACCACTTCAATATGGGGTATTTTTAATGTTTGAATGTTTCATATGTGTTTTTAATCCTGATCAAGCACAATTAAGTAATTAATAAAATTTTATTATTTTTCCTAAGCTAATCCGGTCGAGAAGGGCCACACTTTGTCCTATCTTAAGGTATTGACACCGATAGACTATTGTAAGTCTCACCACAGTGTACTAACATTGAGTGCTTATTATATGAGGGAGCCTTTTCTGATCCTCTTGGGATCTACTCTGTAAAATATATTTTTTTCCCTCGAAGCACCTGTTGTATATCGCATCTTAGCACCAAATATCATATACGGATGAGCGGTTTATATACCTTTTCTAACAAATACATTACCACCCTGCAACATTTGATACTGTGGACCTCCCTCTTCTCCTTCACATTCACAATACTCTTGGTATTTGTAACAAAGCTCTGTCCAGGATCTCCTTCTATCTCTCCCATCCTACTTTCAGTGTTTCTTTTACTAACACCTCCTCCTCCTCTATCGATCTCTCTGTGGGGGTACCCAAGGGCTCTGTCCTGGGACCTCTTCTCTTTTCTCTCTACACACTCTCTCTAGGGGACCAAATCACATCTCCTGGGTTCAAATATCACCTCTATGCAGATAACACACAAATTTACATTTCAACCCCTGACCTTACACCTGCTGTACAGACCAAAGTTTCTAAATGTCTCTCTGCTATATCATCCTGGATGGCCCTCCGTCGACTTAACCTTAACTGACAATTAAACTTAACATGTCAAAAACGGAGCTCCTCATACTTCCTACCAAACCTACTGCCTCCTTCCACATTACTGTTGAAGCACAATCATACACCCAATAGCACAAGCACGCTGCCTAGGGGTCTCACTAGACTCCTCTCTCACATTCTCCTCTCACATTCAAAAGGTAGATAAATCCTCTAGTTTTTTCCTCTGTAATATTCCAAAGATATGCCCTTTTCTCTGTTGCTCAACTGCTAAATCTCTGAGAGGCCCTCATTCTCTCCCGTCTCAACTACTGTAATCTCCTGCTGTCCAGACTTCTTGCCTCACACATCTCCCAAACAACCTATACTTAATGCTGCTGTCAGAATCACTCTACTCTTTCCTACATTTGTCTTAGCATCTTCCTTGCTGAAATCCCTCTCCTTGCTTCCTCACAAATCCCGTATCGCACACTCAATTCTCGTCCTCACTTTTTAAGCTTTACATTTTTCTGCCCCTCTTTACATCTCAGCCCTAATTTCTCATTATACAGTACATAATCCTGATTTTGTGTTCTGCTCAAGGATGTCATCTCTCTACCCCTTTTGTGACTATTGTCTTCTCCCACCTTAAACCTTTCTCACTGACTGCACCACACCTCTGGAATGCCCTTCCCCTCAATATCTGTCTAGCACCCTCTGTATCCACCTTTAAGGCACGTCTTAAAACAGACCTCCTTAATGAAGCATATGAGAAGCTCTATGGCTGATACTATATACCTTTTACATAAACCTTGGCCCCTTGCAGATGCTCTTTCCAAAACACCTTCCTACTGTCTATGTACGTTCCTCCTACTTACCAATTAAATTGTAAGCTCTTCAGGACAGGGACTTGTTTTCTAAATGTCACTTTTATGCCTGAAAGCACTTCTTCCCATTATGTGTTAATTGCATTATTTGGTATTTATATGTGTAACCCTGCTTACCCCCCAACCCCCCCCATCTCATGTAGGGTATACATGGGGAAATGCTACACTGGTTACAGGCTAAAGTGTGGTGAAAACCTGCTGGTAACAGGGGGCCTTGAGTCTCCCGCATGATGGTATAGGGAATGGACAGGACAGACTATTGGGGTGAACACTGAGTTTGACTTACAACTGGTACAACTAGTACAGACAGCGCCTCCATCTCATGCAGCCTCGGGTTGGGGAGGAACCTCTGCATGAGAAACTCTCTCTCACTCCAATCTGATAGATTCCAGTCTCAGGCGGGAAGTATAGTGAATCATGACAAGAAAGACTTTATTCCTCTGATACATCGCAGACTGCCCATCTTGCAGCAGGGTGCTTTAAAGCACATCAGCAGGCCATCACCAAAGGATGTCCCTGGACAATACTCCTAGTCAGGGCCCTAGAAGCTGTCCATGCTCTTCCCTTACAACCTGGTGTAGCAAGGGGAATAGTCTCCCACCTCTCCCAGAGGGAGGGCCACAAATCTGCCAGAGCCCTGGCAGCTTGCTGGGGTAGACTATCCTCTCTCAAGAGGGGAGAGGAACTGCCTAAATCAGGAAGTGCTATGCAGTAAGTAGCTCCAGTAGACACCACCCCTGTATCTCTAGTTGTACACAGAGCCTGATGACACTACCTTCACTTACTCAATGCACAGCATTGTGTGCGGAAAACCCATGATTACTCCAGGCAGACCTGCCTTAGCAGGTATTACTGCGCAGGAGGAGGACAAAATAATATCCCAAATCTATCAGGGCTATATATGATCAACAGACAAATACACAGATGCTCATTGCTCTCAAACTATTCAAAATCAAATCTAATTAACTCATGGTGCATAGGGTAAAACTGATATGGACACACAAATCCAGAGGGGGGGGGGGGGTTAGATCCCCAATGGAGCAAGAAACCCAGGGCTGCACTCTTGATAAAAATAAATGTGGACTATACAATATATTCCGGGTCAATAACCCTGTGCTACGCAACGCAAAACAAAAAAGTTTTATTAAATACTAGGGAAAAGAAATACAGGGGGGTATAGGATAAGGAGAAGAAGTGTGTTAAAAATTAGGGTAGGTGGTGACCAGGGTGAGGAGATTCTCATATACCAGGTATGTTGAATGCATACATTGTTGTATAGTATACATAAAACTAATAAAAATGCCTGATACAAGTCTCAAATAGCCAGAAGAGCCCAGCGGTGTATACTTAAAGGTAGCTACAATCAGCTATATTGTCCTTATTGTTACTAGTTTCCTAGTTTGACACAAAGGGTATAATCAACATATATGTCTGTATCAGTATATAATCTCCTTGTTGTTCCTCATTTCTTAACTTGACACAAATGAGCACAGAGTACATGTATCTCTGCATCAGTATACAAAGAAACAACACTGGTGTTAGCGTGACGCATGCAAAATATGCCACTAGTCCTCTATATATACCCTCCTAGTGCTCTCTCACTACATATTAGATCGTGTAACGTAGCTTGACACAAAAGAGCACAAAGGACATGTATCTCTGCATAAATTGTACAAAGAAACAGCTCTGGTGTTAACGTGATGCATATATAAATCTGCCGCCACTCCTCTTAATAGGGAGCCGTTTGTATACACCCTCCTAGTGCTCTCTCACTACACGTTGGGTCATACAGCCAGCATAAAACATGCATGTAATCCGAGAGAGTGTCTAATACTACCCGGTCTACAGCGTGGCTGCTAGATGGCTCGGTACACCGGAGCTCCTGGCATCATCCTGCTCTCCCCCACCGACGTCAAAGGAATGACGTCATCTAAAACCGACGGGCCGTTTCGCATAGGACTCTATGCTTCGTCAGGGCTTGAAGTGGTAAGGAGACTCACTTCATTGATTCCTTAAGTACCCGTTATGTAAATAGGGGGTGGGTATTCCCCTGATAGTTAACTCCTTATCAGCCGTCCTTTTCAGGATGCTTAATGTATTTTGGTGCCTCACACAGGAGGTTTCAACCAGCTATGTTGTGTTGCTAAGCTATATGGATCTTGCAGGTCGCTGCAAGGTCTATTATCATTAGTGAATATTGTGGGAAAAAGACCCCATATCCTGTGGGTCACGTGACCGCGGGACTAGAGGGATACGGGCACCCCATAACTGGGCCTGTAACTCGGGAAGTAGGGGGTCTCCAAGGCTGAAATAAACTTTGTTCAGCTCAGGAGACCCCCTGCTCATGCACACTACTGCTGCGGCACAGTTTATTCGAGCATTTGCCCTTTCTGTGCCGCAGCAGTAGCCTGGCGCGCGCCCGAGTGTGACGGGCGCGCGCCGAAGCAGCGGAAGAGCGCCCTCCGATCGGGGCGCTCTCCCTACTGCTGCCGGGTCCGCCGGGTCCCCCGGAACCCCCTGCCGCTGTCCCGCGATCGCGGGACACCAGGGCTCCCTCGGGGAGCCCCTGGACACGCGTGCAGGGGGCGCACGCTCCCGATGACGCGTGACCGCGCGTCTATGACGCGCGGCACGCCGAGGGGCGGCCACTAGCAAGCCGGGAAATCTCCCGGCTTGCGGTACCGGCCACACTCGAATAAAGTGTGTCGGTAGTGTATGAATAAAAATAAAATGTAAGCAGCTTCATTACCTTAGCAGCTACCCGCTAAGGTAATGATTTTTTTATCTGGAGGGGGGGGGGGCTATAACTCGGGAAGTAGGGGGTCTCCAAGGCTGAAATAAACTTTGTTCAGCTCAGGAGACCCCATGCTACAAAACCGTAATTTATGAATTTTAATAAAACCCCCGCGATCACCTGTGAGAGATGCGCAGTTAGAGGGACTGATTCAGACTCTCTTTCTGCGCGTCTATTACACACAGGCAGACGCCGGGAGCATTCACACAGCAGGGGTCCCTGCTTTGGGAAGCTAATGCACCGCGGTCAGTTCTCTAAACACATCGATCTTTGTCCCGTTGTGATCACGGTTTCCCACATTAATTGCCGCTTGAAGTGGTCGAATAATGGCCGCTGCATCAGTATCTCTTTGTTACTTAAAAGTTCATTCTGGCTGCTCTTTCAGGTGAGTTTTCATACTTCACTATGTAGTTTTTCCATTTCTTGTAATCGATGAAGTCTACCCCACTGATTACTTCATTTTCATTAAGTAGATTTCTGTTTTTCTAACTAAATGCAGTCTTCATCTTTTCTTCTTACTTCTATTCATCTGTAAAGACAACAATATAACATTATAACATTACATTTTTTCAATCCTGTCTTCCAAGTCTTGTAGTGCTGCTTCACAGGATAGAGTCTGACAGTTAAAGGTAGCCAGATTGAGGTTTGGTTAAAAACACAAAAAATTGGCAGAGCACTACAAGCAGTATCAAAGGTTGAATAAAGATGAAAGTGTATAAAATCCATGTATAAAAAATGATTATTTATTGGTCATAGTGGACTCAAAATTCCTTGATGAGAATGTGTGCACAATTAGTGATGAGAATGTGTACACAATTAGTGATGAGAATGTGTACATACGGATTTTACCATCCAGGACCCTACACCCAGTACCTGTCTTCAATCAAGTTTTATCAGGGGGTCATCTACAAGTATCCATTTATATGCTTATCATTATTCTATTACTGGTCTTAAGCATTACGCATCTATAGTTACTGGTTGAGGTTTGGTTAAAGCTGTGTTTAACCTATAGTGGTTCCTATCACATTCTGACTTTATACCTTTTTCTGAACTCTGTCAAGCCCAGAAACAACCTGTGGAGAATACAGTAAGGTCCATTGTTTTTGTATTGCTTTCATATTTGGGGGCCATACTTGCCATTTTGGGCTCACCTGCATGTTGTCAAGTACAGTACCATTCCAACTTTAGCTTGGTATATTATTTAAGTCTTCATAGTACAGTATGATTGAACCTTCCTGAAAAAGTGCCCCATAACATCTTTTTTAACACCCCTTGCCACCTTCCCAATGCTTTGAGGCAGTGAGATGAGGATTTTAGAAAAAGATCTATATACAGACTTAATGCTTCAGCTGCTGAGGGAACCTGTAGAATCCTGAATGCAGCATCTTTTGGCAGCAAAAAATCTCTCAGTGGGGGGACTCTTTTTGGAAAAACTGACTGCCTGCAGCCAGTCACAGATTTTACTGTCCCCAAAGCCGCAGTTTCTCAATTTCATGCCGCTTCTCCCGGGACAGTAAATCTGACAACATTTGTGTCTTTAAATATGTCTGAACGTAGGTATCTAAATATCAGTGTTATTAAAGCAGCTAAAATACATGAAATTCAAGGGCACACACATTTACTTATAACAACTTCACTAAAGAAACCCAAAAAGAAAGCTAAAATATACAGATCAAGACCTTTTTATTTCAAATAAACATAATATTGTATAATAGAGATTAAAAAGAGATTTGACAAAAATGGCCTATCCATCAAATCTTAAGAGAATTGTTATTGTTAGATAAATGTCATCACAATACAACTCTCTCAAAAAGTACAGGAAATATTTTAAAATGGTTTCTCAGAGGAATTAAGAATACAGCTTTCAGAATATTGCCCTTTTTACTTAGAGTTATACATGTTGCTATCAAAAGTCATAATACACTTGGGGGCTGTAAAGGACCAGGTTTTTCTTATGATGCAACATCTCATTGTGCTATAGCTTTTTTTTGTTACTCCCTATGGATCAAAAGATTAACAAGCAATATTTGCAGTTGATTTTGTGAAGATGACATTTTCTTAGAATTCATCATGATCTGCTCAGATGTATGAGTGGTGATATATTTTAATAATATATAGTGTCATTTAATATTAGTTAAGAAATATGTCAATCATGTGTTCACATTTTTTTTACAATTTGTTTTAAAGCTTCCTGGTTGCATTGAACCACTGTACTATTAACACAAATGCATTAATTGGGCTAATAAATGCTCCTTATACAATCCAAAATGATAATCCTAATAATAGAGGTAGACAATTGCGCACTGGTCAAGAGATTTTATTCCACATTCTTCTGAATGTATTCATTCATTTGTGTTTTGTATTAACTATGCTTTAAATAAGTTATAGTTGGTATAAAAGTGGCAAAAAAAACCTCCACTGTACAGTGTACAGCAAATTAAAATACTACTTGTGTGCACATTCATAGAGCAGAAAAGAAAAAGTGCTCCCAGTGCAAAGTGTAATACATATAAAAATATAAAGTGAAATGTGAAAAAAAAAAAAAATGATATATATGGTGCTCTTAGTTAATTTAAATAATGATATTTCTTTTGGATCGATGGAGCGGAGGTGATGTTACCCAATGTAGGTAAAATAGGGTAAAAACTAACTGGTCAGCAACTTCTTGTCCCCTCCAGTTATTTTCTTCTTATCTAGCTTCTTTTTGTCATGCTCAAATAAAGAAAAGGAAGGACATAGGTGCCTATTCTAGTAGCTTTGATAACTTTGCTGCTATCTTGAACGATGTGGCATTTTCCCGCCGAATGGTTTGTAATTTGTGTTACTGTCACGGCCGAGTTTATTCTTACCTTTGCCCGGTCTCGGCCGCAACAGAAACCGGGCGCGCGCCGAGGTGTCCCGTGCGCGCGCCCGAGCCTCGGAGGATCGATCCTCCGATCGGGGCTTCCCCCTCCCCTCTCCGGGTCCGCCGGGTCCCCCGGAGCCCCCCACCGCCCTCCCCCACATCCGGGACACCAGGGATCGGCATCGATGACGCGCGGCATGCCGAGGGAAAAAAACGAGCAAGCCGGGAAACCTCCCGGCTTGCGGCTCGAGCCAGCTAAGAATAAAGTGTGCCGCCTCTGTATCACGGTATTCAGAAAGAATCTGAAACCATCTCAGACCATGAGGCAGGAAAAGGCCAATATCGCTCGGCGTAGCAGCAAACTGATCTCAGATTCTCCCCCTGTGATCTTCTCGCAATCTGAGCGGCACAGGGAGACCCGCCTCCCCCTGCACAGCACTCAAAGGCGATCACAGTGTTCTTATTAAAATATGAATACTAGTGTGCAGGGGCAGAAGATTTCCGGAGCTGAACTGCATTGATTTCAGGTCCAGGGACCCCATGTTTCCCAAGTTACAAGCCCCGGTATGGGGTGCCGGTATCTCCTATGTGTTTAAATGTCCCTGTCACTGAGATTTAAACATTGCATTGGGATACCAGCCCCCTCTAATGGGGCCTGTACTTTCAATGGGGGCCCCGGACCTGAAATCAATGTGGTTCATCTCCGGTGACCCATTGCTCCCACCACTAGTATTCAAATTTCAATAAAAAATGCTCCATTCAAAAACACCTACATTTTTTCACTTACCTCACTTATCCCTGCCTGGTTAGTACTAATGACAATCACCCTTCAGTTCCCCTGACACCACGGCTACTGTGTATTGGGAAATTGGCACTTACTTTTCATTTCGCATGCGCAGCCCGTCCTCACCACGATACACTTGAGAACGCTTCTCTGAGTTGTTACATAGCAACCAAGGACACACTGCAGGGGAAACATAGAACATTTATCCTACCCCGCATGCGCAATCTATATGACAAGCTGGCCGACCCATTCTTCTCTACAATGGCCGACGGATAGAGTCAGAGACCACCTAGTGATATCTTCAATAATCTAGTTAAATTAAAGAAAAGGGAGGTAGACTTCTACTTGCACGAAGTAACCCTCTCACATTACCACAGAGAGAAAATGCTACCGCGGGGTTTCAGGATCAAGAATCAGCCTACCATATGACGCAGTAATCCAGAGTTCTCCAAGAAATGGATAAGTACCCTGAATAAATGCTCCTTCCATTTGACCATACTTGCGATCAAACAGTCAAGCAAAGAGCTGATAAGGATAAAAAAAGAGATTGATCATAAAATTGAAGGGCTCATGTTATGCTAGAGCTATCAGAGGGAGAGGAATTCTTAAAGAAAATTGATGCAGGGATCACACACAGTGAAACTTTGGTGGGGTGTTTAAACATGAGACTGTGGGGCTAGCCACAAAGAATTACATTGGGGAAACAATGTTCAATACAATAAAGTTGGTGGATCACAAGAACACAGGGTAGGCCACAATAAAATGTTGCTTCTTTTTCTTGTTCCTTCTTGCTTGTTGTCACACAATAACACACAAGAGGGGGAGTGTTGTTATTATTATTATTATTATTATTATTATTATCAGAAAGAACAGGATGTTCAGCGCTCGTGCTGCAGGTGATGATTTATGGAAAATCCCTTTGCTGCACGTGCATGGAGCGTCTCCCCAAAAGCTCACACCTCAAGGTGATCCCCCCTAAAAAGGGGGGAGGACACCCTGAAAAACAAAAAAAGAAAAATGCACAAATGCGCACAAAGGGTTAAGTAAATGTCATTTATTGATGAAAATACAATGATATCATATTGAAGTCTTTTTATTACTGAAATTTTATGGTAGTTGTATTAATATTGTGTTTTTCTTTATATATATTTTTTATATATTTTTATATGTGATGGTTCTATGTTATGTAGCCATTTATGTCATCTGCCCTGCTTTGACTAATTATTGATCATTGTATGAAGTGTAAGGCTGTGATATATGGCAGCAGCTTGGAATATAAGTTTACATCAATTTGGCAAAGGGTGTCTGCTCTGATTACCTGCTGTACATCTTTATGATGTTATCACATAAGTCCTTTTTATAATTGGTATTTTTATTAATATGGTGTATTTTTCTTATATATATTATTTGTATTATATGTGATGGTTCTATGTCATGTGGCCATGTATATACCAAGTATCGTTTTACTTGCTTTGATTGAATACTAATCATAGCATGTGGCTTATGCATGCCGTGATATATGGCATAGAAAAAGAGGTTACATCACTGCAACAAATATATGGCATGTAAAGGGTGTCTGTTTTGGGCCATCCCATTTGATTATCTGCCGCCTACAAATACGCGCGGATGACGCTGTGCGTGACCTCCTGACGAAGCACGTGGTGCGAAACGCGTAGAGGTCACGACAAGTCATCCTGCGTGTGTTTGCTGACAGGCTGAGACGTAGCCTGCGAGAGGCACAAGTAGCGTTTTCCATCCCTGCGGTGCCGTGATCCGGATCCTCTTACGGTTACCGTGGACTCGCATTTCTGCCTCAGTGTGAGTGTTCGTCTCCCCGTCAGTTTTTTGATAGTCCTTTTTGGCGGTTTACCTGAAACCACTTTGGATTGTTGTTTTTATGTTTATTTTTTACATTGATTGATCATATCTGTTTTTTAGTGTATTGTATGTGTTATACTGCTTAGGGTTTAGACATCACAGAGTTCATATGTATGGTCACTGAATCTGAGCGGTGTAACATTTGAGCTGAGGTGGGGTTGGATCCTCTCAGTTTCTTTTTGTGTATTTTCATCAATAAATGACATTTACTTAACCCCTTGTGCGCATTTGTGCATTTTTCTTTTTTTATTATTATTATTGTTATTATTATGATGATGAAGTTTATTTGTTTGCTTTGATGGTATACTAAGTTAAGAGTTTTGTTAAATATGTGCTTTATTTATTTAATGAAATTTCATAAGGAAGGTGTGGGCAGAGGAGACATCTCCCCTGGCATCTACATGCAACCTCATAGTGGCGGGGATGGATCAGCCCCCACCACAGGTTAAGTCCCTTTGGATCCTGGGCACATATCCAGTCCAGGACACCGGTCCGATAGTCTTTATTGGCCGGTAGACAAGTACTACCCAAGGGCAGTCGGGTTGAAGGTCTAGTTGACCTACACAGAGCAGAGGGTTGTTATAGTTTCCAGAATATTGTTAGGCTCTGGAGTTCCAGAGTATGTTTCCCCCCTGCCCCCTAACCTCACCCCTCCCATCCTGAGCACAAAGGGGAATAACTGGTACCTCTCTGACCTAAGACAACAGCGTGACTCTCCGTGCGGTTCTCCGATGTCTTCAGCAGGTAAGAATAGCAGTTGCTTAAATGGTAAATTATGTATATAATAATAATATCACATAATGTAAAGGGTTTCAATAGTCCTGTCAAAAGACAGCTGGCCATGTCCAACTATAAGAGAAAAAAAGTGGATTTGATTTTACTACAGGAGACAAAATACTTTGATAAAAACTTTAGGCAGTTCTATCTGGCTTCAGCTCAGACCAAGAAGAAAGTGGTATGATCAATAATTGATTCCCACTAGTGGTAGATCAGATACGAAAAGACAAAGATGGTAGATATTTAATCCTGATAAGAATGATAAGGGAACAGCCTATAACCATCGCTAATGTCTACGCCCCTAGTTAATACGACCCACTCTTTTTCCCCACCTTCTTCGCGGTCTTGCATAAAATGATGAACGTTTTCATAATCTTGGCTGAGGACTACAACACTGTATTAAATTCAGTGTTAGACAAATCCAGCCAACCTAAATACATACTATAAGAAGGGAAGACATACTCGCATTGCTAAAAGGCCTTAAAGAGACCCAACTAGTACATATATGGAGAGAGCTTCACCCGATGGACAAAGAGTATAGCTTCTTTTTTAACCCGCACCTTAGTTATAGCAGAATAAATTACTTCTTTATTTCTAGTAGATTGGTTGCAAAGGTCACAGAGGCCATAATCCCCGATATTTTGTGGTCGGATCATGTACCAATAGAGCTCAGGTGCACCAGTCTGGACCTGGACAGGCCGGGAGCCAATTGGAAACTGAATGAAGCACTCCTAAAGATCCCGGAGGTATTCCTAAAAGTCAATATAGATATAGATCAATTCTTTAAAATTAATGAGGGAAGTGTTAATTGTCAGATGATATTATGGGAGGCTCACAAGGCGACCATTAGAGGTTCCCTCATCAGCATTGCAGCTGGGAGGAAAAAAGAGAGAGACAAAAAAATTCTAGAGTTACAATTAAAACTAATGGATCTATCCAAGGAACATAAAAGAGAAGGGAAATCTACAACCCTTAAGAAATTGAAAGATACAAAAATTGAGTTAAGTTTACTCCTAACCTCCCACGCGGAAAATGCATTGAGTTTGTCCAAGAGAACATTTTATGAAAAAGCAAACAATTCAGACACTGTAACACTCGGCCTGCCCACAAACCAGACGAGACCCCGGGATTGAGGTGGAAAGGGATAATACCACACACCTAACAGTAAACGGGGGCACGGCCGGAGTGTGGAAGTAGCATAGATGGTCCGGGTAACAACAATAGAAAGAGTACCGTACTTGCCAACTCCAGCGGTGGATGGTAAAGTCCGTAAGCCAATGGTCGTGGAATGGAGAGAGCAGAATAGTAGAGTGTCTGTAAGCCTGGGTCGTGGAGAGGAGAGAGCAGCGTAGTAGATTGTCCGTAAGCCGTGTCCAAGGGATATAGAAGTCTGCAAGGTAAAGAGTCCAACGCCAATTCCAAGGGTACCAGAGAGCAGCTTAAACGAAGTCCAAAGCCAAAGGTCAATATCCAGGGAGTTCGGCAGTAAATCCAAGGACAGGAACAGGGACTGAAAGACAAAAAGGGGCCAGGCAACAGCAGACAGCACCAAGGTACAGAAGCTATGCAGAGCAAAGAGGAAAAGGTGAAGGGAGACTAAATAGGGAGTTGGGACCTATCAGAGGAATGGGAGGAACGGAGGAGTGGTCCGAGAGAAGACCTGATAGGAGGGAAGTGTTTGGGAAGCTGGGACCTATCGGAGCAAGGGGAGGAACGGAGGATCGGCCCGGGAAAGAGCCTGATAGGAGAGAAGGGCCTGGGGGGCGGACCTGAAGGGGCGGGGGCAGAGAGAAGCGCATGAAGTGTGTGCCGCGTCAGCGGAGGCGGAGTCAGGCACCCATCGCCAGTAAATAGCAGCCTGGGTCCGCGCGCGCCCGTAATGGTTACGCGCACGACCCGGAAGTGTGGGAGCAGCAGGAGAAGGGGCTACAAGGAGCGAGGTACACCACAAGGAGCGAGGGGAGCCTGGGCGGCATGGAACAAAGGTAAGGAGGCACTGGAAGTGGGTATATCCGCAGCGTGGATCCTTACAGACACCTTATTAGCAACAAAACTCAGAAATGGGAAAACTACATTTCAATATCTAAACTATCTATTGTACAGGGGGAGGTTTAACCTCCAATCCCAAATTAATAGTTGAAGAACTTAAAAAATGTTACGAACAATTGTATGATGGGGAAAAAGTTACCCATAATGCTAAAAAGAACATAGCCTTAGAAGATTTTTTGGCAGAGGCGGGCCAACCGAAACTGGGTGAGGAGGAGAGGAATTTTCTGGCAAGGGAGTTCACGCTAGAGGAAGTCACCAAAGCGATTAAAGAACTGAAGCCATCAAAAGCCCCTGGTCCAGGTGGCTTCTCAAATCTATATTATAAAATATGTGTTGACCTTCTGGCCCCACATTTACTCCACATGTATAACGCAATCTTGGAAGGGGTCTCCTTCTCTGAACAAATGCTCCAAGCGTCAATATTCCTGATCCATAAAAAAGGAAAGGACCCGACTAGATTTAAGAGCTACCGACCAATCTCCCTCATTAATTCGGACGTTAAAATCTGCTCAAAATTGATAGCCAATAGAATAATAAATTGATCAAAAGAATGATCAGAAAGTTTCCCCCTATAGTCTGCACTCAATGTCATATATATAATCTATCAATGGACACAATAGCCCTGCAGTAAATTACTGTTACTCAGGTCAGTGACCCAGAATCACCGGAGAAATCAAAAACAATAAAATTTTATTACTTCTACATAGAAAATTAAAAACACAGATACATTATTAAAAATCCCCATACTAATGTGGCAAATAAGAGTAAATCATCAAAAAATGGATATGCCTATATGGCTAATGTCTGCATTTACTCCTATTGTACATCCAGTAAATATCTACTAACTAGCAACGATTCTCTAAATATCAAGGTTATTACACCTTTATTAGATATATCTCTCAATCAGAGATCAGACTCGTGTAGCATTAACATACCCCAAAACACATGTTTCTCATTGTTATCAGTTAGGATGTCTCTTTAAGGAGCATGATCACGCTGTATGGTATGGTATATGTCAATGTGATAAACTATACATCTACAGTATACACCCATAGAGGATTTATAGTTTATCCTATTGAGATAATGTGTGTGGCTCAGGGTATATGAAGCCAGACAATCATCACCTCCATTTTGGCGCAATAGCCATTTTGAGTATTTGAATGTATGTATATTTGTATATGATCTGTGAATGTTTGATTCTGCAGAGTATCGCTTATAGATGTACAGTGGCTACCAACTTTATTCTAACTCGGCTAGCTCCGCGAATTTCAGAATATCCCGGTGATGTGCGGTTTTGTGTCGTTTTCGCCCGGAGTGTATTGCGTTAATTTCGCGCCGTGATTTAAGCATTTTATTCCCGCTGTCTGCAATTCTGCAATGCTGTGTAAAAACGCATGGGGGCATTTGCGAGCTGTTGTCTTTGAAGTTTAATACCTTCGCGGTTCAACCTACACAGTCTGTGCGTGCGCGCGCAGTAATAGTAAAATTGCATATTTCATTTATTTTAAAGAACAGTACTGTACATGCTCGGACCCTGTTGGGGTGAAGTGAGGGGGTTCCTAACATCTGGGGGCAAAAGTTTATTTCTAGGTGCCCTAGAACAGAAGTTCCCTCGCCAATTGGCCGTGAACTTGACCGAGGCCCTAAGTAGTTCCCACGCCAATTGCGCAAATATAATTTCAAATAATCTGTTCTGTGGGTCTGAGCGGGTTGAAATTTGCCTGGTCCTCATGCGGGAGGACCCTTGCCATAGTGGCAAAATATCAGCCTTGCACGACCCCCGAAACCGGAGATACCAAAAGACAGTTTAAAAGCACATTACCAAAGTGGCTTTTTTTCTGCCATGCAAGTCAATGGCAGAAACCTGAACTTTAACATTACCCTGACTCCATTCTGTTGCCATGAGAGGGTCGCAACTAGGACTACATGGTGACCGAATCTGAGCCCTCTAGGTTGAACAGAAACTGAGTTGTGGGTTCCAGGTTTCTGCTCATTCTGACTTAGCCGGATCAAAGCTTTCTCCGCCATTACGCTCAATGGTAGGACCCTCCTCGCCGGCGTGACCCTTTCTTGCCGCCATTACTGCTCGGACCCTGTTGGGGTCAAGTGAGGGGGTTCCTAACATCTAGGGGCAAAATGAATTTTATTTCTAGGTGCCCTAGAACAGAAGTTCCCACGCCAATTGACCTAGTTCCCACGCCAATTGCGCGCTCATTTCTCTTTTTTTACAATGTTGACGATCTTGCGGCTTTGCGGTCAAGCAGTAAAAAAACAGTGCAGTAAGCCACATTTGTTAAACTGTCAAAGGAGCAAATGGAAACAATGTGAGGCAATTCAACATATTCTTTTATTGGTGGAGTCTGTACAAAAACATTTATTTACAAATACTGTACAATGTTGAAACATTTAAAGTGCACAGCAATTCTAACCATCAACACACAATAATACATACTGCAGCCTTTATTAAATTCTTCTGCCACAAAACATTTGTAAAACATGGAGATACCTGAAAAATGGACGTTTATACTGTGTGAATATTTATTTATAATACAGTATACAGTATATGCAGTACTGTATATATATATATACTATATATAAAATCTACTGTTTGTTTTTGGTGCATGGGGCAAAGGGAGTTAAAGTGACTTGCTTTTTATGTACTGTATTTGGGGGTTGTCTTTGGGGGTTTATTCATCAAATTATTATGATGAACTGCCTTTTGAAATTACAGTGCTGTTAACTATTACAGCCACACACCTCCAGAGTTTTTAATCCCTCCCTAGCCAAGCGTCAATCGGCTGAGTCACCCTATCCTACCAACCCCCTCTCTCCACTGGGTCGTTAATCTTCTGCATATTGCCATTGTGTTCTTAATCCACCCATAGCCGAGCTACAAACACTCAGTACGCCTGCGTCTAATCACACCATCCCCCTCCCCAACCCTTAGAGGCCTGTTGTTTTAACGGTAACGCTTTGGAAAATCCCCTCTCGAATTTGAAATGTAAATCTGATGTGCACAGCACTGTGAGAATTGAGAGTAAGCTGATACTGTATTTCATCAGGGTGTGAAAACATTTGTCTGTCAGTATGGTTTACAGTCACATGTTTTAAATACAATACAGTACATTCTTTAATATCTTTAAAATAAAAATATATACATATATAAATATCATTTAAAATAATCTGTTCTGTGGGTCTGAGCTGGTTGAAATTCGCCTGGTCCTCATGCGGGAGGACCCTTGCCATAGTGGCAAAATATCAGCTTTGCACGACCCCCGAAACCGGAGATACCAAAAGACAGTTTAAAAGCACATTACCAAAGTGGCTTTTTTTCTGCCATGCAAGTCAATGGCAGAAACCTGAACTTTAACATTACCCTGACACCATTCTGTTGCCACGAGAGGGTTGCAATTTGCCATGCAATCCTGCCGCAACCAGGACTACATGGTGACTGAATATGAGCCCTCTAGTTTGAACAGAAACGGAGTTGTGGTTTCTAGGTTTCTGCTCATTCTGACTTAGCCGATTCAAAGCTTTCTCCGCCATTACGCTCAATGGTAGGACCCTCCTCGCCGGCGTGACCCTGTTGGGGTCAAGTGAGGGGGTTCCTAACATCTAGGGGCAAAAGGAATTTTATCTCTAGGTGCTCTGGAACAGAAGTTCCCACGCCAATTGACCTTGTTCCCACGCCAATTGCCCTAGTTCCCACGCCAATTGCGCGACCAGGCAGTAAAAAAACAGTGCAGCAAGCCTCGACATTTGTTACTCTGTATTTTGTTATACAGTACTATCAAAGGAGCAAATGGAAACAATGCACAGTACAGTAAGACAAATCAACATGTTCTTTTATTGGTGCAGTCAGTTCAAAAACATTTATTTACAAATACAGTACAATGTTGAAGCATTTTAAGTAACATCTCCTTTTTTAAAGAAACACAGTACTGTATACAGTACAGTACAGTGGGATGGTGCGCAACACTGTCAGTCAGACCTGCACCAGTTCAGTCCTAGCGGGCTGCAAACAGGGCAGGTTTTCAGGGCAACATTGAAAACCGTGCCTGTTTGCGGCCCTCAGGGACTGGAGTTGTGCATGTCCTGTGTAAAAAAACACACAACAACATCTCCTTTGTTTAAGTACAGCAGGTACTGTAGGGCAAAACATGTACAGTACAATACAGTTCAGCACAACAGTATGATCTCACTGAAAGTCCTCCACGTTGTCCAGCCATGGCCGATTCCTTACACGGCGCAAAATGCCATTAATGCAGTCTCGAACGCCTTTCATTACAGGATCTGTAACTGCATAAAAGTGCCGCATTTCTTCCACAATGTTTTTCCTTATATTGACAGGAAGCGCCTTTTTAACGCGATTTCCTTCGTAGTTCACTTTGAACACCCACTCGCAGTACAACGTGTAGGGAACATGGTGAAATGATCAAGGCATACTTGTGGGGTACACCAGCACTCATCACCCTGAGCCCCGGTGGCACACCAGCACTTCTCCCTGAGCCCCGGTGGCAGATCGCACAGGGTGATGTCGGGCACTGTTTCGATGCGAGCGGGTGTAGGTCTTTTGGGAACGGGTGTGCTTGAGACGACGGGCGATGGTAGGTTGTCTGGGAGGAAGCTTTCCTCCGGTCGTGGTCTCCGTGTTGTCTCCTGGCGTGGTCTTGACGGGGTTGTCATGTCCTCTTTAATGGCATACATGTACACTACATCTTCTGGTGGAGGGGAGGCGCTTGGTGATGGAAGGGGGTCGAAGGTCCCATTCATCACATACATGTCACCCCCCTGCTCCGGCGTCTGGGAAACATGGGCATTAGCACCGAGCAAATAATGTATGCCCGCAATGTCAGCCTCTATCTTCTCCATCCGTTGATCCATCCGTTGTTCCATTTGTAGCATCCGTTGCTCCACATTTAGCATTGTCTCCAGAAGCAGATCTATCTTTGCTAGCACAATAGAGTTCCCGGGGAGATCCACACTTATCCCATTCAGCATCCGTTCTAACGAGCTGCTTATTGTGCATGGCGTCTGGACATCTGGGAGGAAAGGTGCAATGGAGGATGAGATGGGGGTTCCATGGACAGAAGCGGCATCAAGGAAGAGTGGAGTAGGTGACCTGTGGATACCCGGTAGAGGAGAAGCGGCAGCGTCGTCGAAGAGGGATGGAGAAGGTGACCTTTGGATTTCCGGGTGAGAAGCAGAGTCGTCTAAGAGCAAAGGAGAAAGTGACCCATGGATTTCAGAGGTGGCAACGTCGTCAGATGGAACCGGAGAAGATGGGGGTGGAGAAGACGGGATGAAGATTTCCGGGACAGCTACAGCAGAGTCGTCGAAGCATATGGGAGGAAGTGGTCCGCGGATTCGATGGGTTGTCTGACAATCATTTTGTGTTGAGAGTACATCACCGTATATCTTCTTCACATAATGAGGCTTACGTCTAAGAAAACCCTTAACCTTTGGGGTCAGCAGAAGGTTTTCTTTATTGGCCTTAGCCTGTCGCTTTGCTCTTGGCGTGGAAACGGCAACCGCCTTTCGCTTTTTCAGCATGACAGGCACGGCAGAGGTGAGTGGGTTCTTGCGTCCATAGAAACGGGGTTGCTCCATGGAAGCAGGTAGCACAATGCCACAGTATCTGGACAAGGGCAAGTTCAGATAAAGATCATGGAGTGGTGGGCTATGCAAAATGTGTGGCCTTTTATGCATGGCGACCAGGTACAGGTGTTGAAAGTGGGCGTACTCTAATGTGAGTCATTACCGTATAAATACACCATCCATTTTGTGGATTGACTGCACTTAGAATACACATCGACTAAACATCGAATATACATTCTTGTGTTTGTATTTCTTTCTACTCGCAGCAATGCCTGTTAAAAAGATTTAAAAGGATCTCAGCATGAGAAATAAGGACATGTACACGAGCAGACACCGAATTGCGCTGGTTAGCTACTTCTGACCTCGTTGTGCCATCAAGCACCGTGTGCTATCATGCATATGGAAAAAACAGAGACCGCAAAAGGGCACCAAGGGTAACTAACGCGTAAGTATATTTATGAAACTTAACAAAAAAAAATATAGAAAACTGTACTGTATATCTACAGTACAGTTCTGTATCTACTGTAATACTGTTGTTATTTCTGTTGATTTACTGCTGCGGCCCAGTTTATTCGAGCATTTGCCCGTTCTCGGCCGCAGCAGTAACCTGGCGCGCGCCGGAGGGTGCCGGGCGCGCGCCGAAGCAGCGGAGGAGCGCCCTCCGATCGGGGCGCTCTCCCTCCCGCTGCCGGGTCCGCCGGGTCTCCCAGAACCCCCTGCCGCCGTCCCCCACATCGCGGGACACCAGGGCTCCCTCGGGGAGCCCTGGACGCGCGTGCAGGGGGCGCAGGCACCCGATGACACGTGACCGCGCATCGGTGATGCGCGGCACGCTGAGGGAGTGCGGCTAGCACGCCGGGGCATCCCCCGGTGCTAGCCGTGCTCGGATAAAACGTGTCGGTAGTGTATATTACAACATACAGTAGTTTGTCTATTTATATTTATAGTACAGCAGTATACATTTGCTGTATATTTCAATTAATCTTACAACAGTATATAGAGGATGTATATTTATATTTATATTACAACAGTATATTTATTTTGTATACAGTATTTATATTTATAGTACAACAGTATATATAATTTGTCTATTTATATTTATATTACAGCAGTATACATTTTTTGTATATTTCAATTAATCTTACAACGGTATATATAGGATGTATATTTATATTTATATTACAACATTATATTTATTTTGTATACAGTATTTATATTTATAGTACAACAGTATATATATTTTGTCTATTTATATTTATAGTACAGCAGTATACATTTTTTGTATATTTCAATTAATCTTACAACGGTATATATAGGATGTATATTTATATTTATATTACAACAGTATATTTATTTTGTATATTTATATTTATAGTACAACAGTATATATATTTTGTCTATTTATATTTATAGTACAGCAGTATACAATTTTTGTATATTTTTGTATATTTCAATTAATCTTACAACGGTATATACTGTATAGGATGTATATTTATAGTACAACAGTTTACATTTTTTGTATATTTATATTTACTGTATATTACAACATTACATTTATATACATTTTATATTGCTGCATATTAATAAAACAATATAATTTCTTTACATTGTAGGGAGACAACTGTTCTGGTGGACAAAATAAGTGAAGAGAATGATGAGAGGAGTGCAGTAAGGGTTAAAAACACTCTGCAGGAAAAGCACAATCTGACTGTATCCGAGACCAGCATAAAGAAGACGAGACGCAGCATTGGATGGAAATATGGATGTGTGAGGTTAGTACTGGACAGTACAGGAGGTAAAAGTGTTGTTTCGCAAACTGTACTGCACTGTGCCGCAAAAAAATGTTATTCCTTGTCATTACAGAGTGTACCCCATGATACGGGACGCAAACAAAATCAAAAGAGTGCTCCAGGCCCAGGCATGGATCGACAGCGGGGAGACTTTCCAGGATTGCATCTTCACTGATGAGTCTACTATGTCGCTGGAGAGATTTGCAAGATTTGCGTTCCACAAAAAAGGCTGCATATCTTTGAAGCCGCGGCCAAAACACCCTGTGAAGCTGCATGTGTGGGGTGCCATCTCTAGGCGTGGACCGGGATGCATTGTCATCTTTGAAGGTAAAATGTATCAAATATAATGTCGCCTAATGCACTGTACTTGACTAGTGTTGCCTTACCGTATGCACTGTACTGTGCAGTTTTTTGAGCACTTTTCTTTTCTTGCTATAGGAATCATGAATAAAGCTTTCTTCCAAGACAACATTGTCCCTGAGATGCAATACATCACACGCGACTTCCGCAATGGTCACCGCTTCTACCAGGACAACGATCCCATGCACACCGCGTCAATGGCGCATATCCTTGAGCGCGGCATCAACTGGGTGAAGACGCCAGCGGAGTAAGTGCAGTAGACCATGTCCCATTTTTGTTCCCCACTGTTTTTACCTCTTAAACCAATTGTCCTTTCTTTCCAATGACAGATCGCCAGACTTCAATCCGATCGAAATGGTCTGGTATCAGCTGAAGGACCATCTCCGGAAAGTGGCGAAACCCTCCAAAAAGGACGAGTTGTTGAAAGGCATAATGAGTTTTTGGAACGATGTACTCACCGTGGAACGCTGCAATAAATATATAGACCATATTGCCACTGTGTTGCCCATTGTCATCGCGCGTAATGGCAAGCATCAGGAAAGTAGTACTGTGCTGTAGTATTGTAAGTACAGTATGATACAGGTAAGTATGGCACAGATTTTTTCTTTCCAGATAGTAAGAGTATACAAAAAGAAAAGTACCCTGGCGCTCCCTCTGGGTGAAAATGCAATAGGACAATAAATATATAATAAAAACGTAACGACCTTATAATCACTAAGGTTCGCAGCTGCTTCCAAAGTCTCTTCCTATGACTCAAAGAACCCCCCATAGGACCTATCCAGGATCCTTATTAATGCAGAAAGACAAAGGGGAACATAGGGGGGAGCACAGGTTTGAGAGATGATGTATATATCCAATGTGAATGAATAAAAATTTATAATAATCCAAGATTAATCGGTGCAGGGATGGTGGTATATAATAATAATAATTTAAACACTTACACGGCCTTGTGTAAGTACTGTCCCGTAAGTGTCTCTTTCCTCATCTTCTTCTTACTCCTTTCTTCTCTTGTGGATGTTCTTCTGCTTCTATCCAAAAGCACGTCCCTTTAGTTCCTCAGGGGGTTTCAACCATATGGTGTCTCCTTCGGAGCAAGAAAATAAGTACAGATTGAGGGACAAATAATACACTCATATACAAGTACTGTTCAAATGGTTATACAAAATATATGCAGTAAATACTGCAAGCACTCACACGGGCAAGTGTGAGTGCACTCGGTAGAGGGGGTTTCTTTAACCTCCTCCTACGCAGGGGTGCACGCAGAACCCTACTCCTCCACACAGTGAGTCAATGGATGGGGGAAGGGGAAGAAATATAAAATATAAGTAAAGATACTCACACGGCCACGTGTGAGCTCACGCCGTGAATGGGTATCTTGAAAACTCCTGCTTCAAAATCCACCTTTGCTGCCAAGCATAGAATAGCCAGAAACGAAAAGCTGTAAACTACATTATACTTTAATGAACAAAAAAACATATAGAAACATATAAAACGATCTAAAAAGCGCTCGGTTTATACAACTAAGTGTAGCACAGAAGGCCAGTCCTTGCAGGAACTCGCGCAGGTAGCTAGGCTCTCAGCTGACTCTTCCCGCGTCCGGGCGTTGAGCTGTGGTCCTGCTTCCTACTCCTGATGGTGGCCGCAAACATCCAAAAGGCTCTAGGGTTTTGAGCTACGCGTTTCGCCCACGTTTAGGCTTCCTCAGACTCCGTAGTTAGGTTTGACTTGGACTCCTTGATATACATAGTCCCTCAGTGACCAATCCTACCATCACCCTAAAGCCACCTCCCTTATCACTTCATTTTCTATACTTCTAGGCCTCAAAGTCTGCCTATGGTGCATACAAATTAGTTAATGCAATCATTTAATAAATGCTCAATTCAAATGCTATTTGCTCGAACATATAATAAAATCCATACTTTGGAAACATTTAATTCACTTAATGACTCGTCTTAAATAGATATTGTACTTATCTTTATGAACTAACATTGTGTCCTATGATATAGAGGGTTGCTAGTTAGTGATGTGTAAGATACACCTGCAATTGGTGCCCCATATTTCTAGATATGTTAAGGTTCAGTATGATGGAGTTTAAACTTAGTTCATTTTAAATGTTTCATTTACCCTTCATAAAAGGTTTAAGTGTCTGAGCCTTTTTAAGCTCATGTTAAGTCATATGATCCAAATAATTACTGCTTAATGAAACGCGGACAATACCGTGCTACATACATACACATAATCTAATGCTAGAAGAATAATGTAAAATAATTTAATTTAAAATCCTATACAGTCTCTTTCCTACAGGAGTTGTTTTAAATACGACAATTTATATTCATTAGCTAAATTTCTAAAATACAATTCTAGGTCCAAAAAACTGCGAGTTAAATCTGCTCTCTGCCCTTTAATTGAATAACTTAAATATTGAATATTATAAAATTTGGAACAATCCTAAGAAGCCTTTTGGCCACAAAAATATTCAGGCAACATGTCCAATGAAAAGTGAATTAAAAAGCTCCAAATGCATTCCAATAAAAAATGCATTCCAATAAAAAATCCCAATAAAAAATACATTCCAATAAAAAATCAATTTAGAAAGGTCCTTGGGGTAAAAGTCTTGTTTGAAAAATGTCTTTTTTGACAATGTTTTATTTAATACACTCCAGAAGAATCGTTAAAAATTTGATTACGTCTGGAAATAGATCATAAAAATATGTCAGTAAGCATGAAACTTAAATCCACTCATAATGTGCCAAAAATATCTTTTTTAATGTCTACATTGAAATGAAATAAAATAAAATAAAATGGAGGTCCTACACTGGCGACACACTTTATTCGAGCACGGCTAGTCCCGTGAATTCGGGTATACTCGGGTGTATTCAGGTTTCTGATAGTTTTCTGCCAGAGTGCATTGCGTTATTTTCCGGCAGGAATTTAAGCTTTTTATTCCGGCTGGTTACAATACTGCAATGCCGTCAAAATACACATGGTGGCGCTTGCGAGCTGTTCTCTGTGAAGCCGTCCCCTATAATGAATTGTAATGCAGTATACTGTATACTGTATACTGTACAGTATATATATATACTGTATATATATATATATATACTGTATAACAACAACCCCTGTAAGCCCTAACATACAGTACTGTACAGTACTGTACTGTACTGTATATGCACATACATAAATGATACTACTGTATGGGCGGCGGGGGGCGAGATGTGTTTGCAGCAGAGAGAGATCAGCTGCTCTCTCTCTGCGCAAACATCCGCACATTAAAAATTATTTGAAATACATTTTTATTGATAGTGTAGATGTGCAGGGGGTCTCCGGAGCTGAAGCGCACAGGTTTCAGGTCTGGGGACCCCGTGCCCCCCGAGATACAGGCCCCTTTAGGGGGTGCCGGTATCCCTCTGCGTTTAAAGGTCCCGATCACGTGACCGCGGCCTGTAAACCAAGCAGAGCAGAGGGATACCGGCACCCCCTAAAGGGGCCTGTATCTCGGGGGGCACGGGGTCCCCAGACCTGAAACCTGTGCGCTTCTGCTCTGGAGACCCTCTGCACATGTACAGTATCAATAAAACACATACAATATACAGTATAAATAAACACTCGTTCTTTACCTTAGCGTCTATGCGCTATGGTAAAGAAGCATTATTTTAATAATATTGTACAGTGAGCAGGGGGTTCCCTGAGCCAGAAATTAATGCTCAGGGAACCCCCCCCCCTGCTCCTGATCAATATTATTAAAAATACGGAAAATGCTGCGTCATTACCATAGCGGATAGCCACTAAGGCAATGAAGGGGTTAACCCACCGTGCCCGCTTTATTGTGTGTAGTGGGGATGGGTGAGGGGGGTATTTGGCCCTTGGTGTGAGTTTAGGACTTGCGGGAGGGGGGGGGGTTGCGGGTGCACTTAACCCCTTCACGACCGTAGCAGTTAATACCGCTACGGTCATGAAGGGGTTAAGCCCTCCCGCTACCCCCCCCCCCCGCAAGCCCTCCCCAACCATCGTTGGGGCGAATACCCCATTCACCCACCCTCCCGCAACCCACAACAATAAAATACACACAGCAGCCGCCAAAAAATAAATAAATAAATGACAATAAATACATTTGAAATACATTTTTATTGATAGTGTAGATGTGCAGGGGGTTTCCGGAGCTGAACCGCATTGGTTTTAGGTCTGGGGACCCCGTGCCCCCCGAGATACAGGCCCCTTTAGGGGGTGCCGGTATCCCTCTGCGTTTAAAGGTCCCGATCACGTGACCGCGGCCTGTAAACCAAGCAGAGCAGAGGGATACCGGCACCCCCTAAAGGGGCCTGTATCTCGGGGGGCACGGGGTCCCCAGACCTGAAACCTGTGCGCTTCTGCTCTGGAGACCCTCTGCACATGTACAGTATCAATAAAACACATACAATATACAGTATAAATAAACACTCGTTCTTTACCTTAGCGTCTATGCGCTATGGTAAAGAAGCATTATTTTAATAATATTGTAAAGTGAGCAGGGGGTTCCCTGAGCCAGAAATTAATGCTCAGGGAACCCCCCCCCCCCCTGCTCCTGATCAATATTATTAAAAATACGGAAAGTGCTGCGTCATTACCATAGCGGATAGCCGCTAAGGCAATGAAGGGGTTAAGGCATAATAAACAATTAATACATTCAATACATATTTTTCACGTCTGTGTTAAAACTCCCTGCCTTCTCTCTAATCTATGTAAAACCCCCTCCCCCTATTCTCGCTTTTAAAACGCCCTGCCTTCTCTCTAATCTATGTAAAAACCCCTCCCCCTATCCCCCTATTGTGTGTGTGCGTTAAGCTTCCCTGCAAGCTATGTAAAAAAACCTCCCCCTATTGTGTGTGTGTGTTAAATCTGCCTGGCCTGTGTTTCTGAGTGCTGAGTGCTCTGCGTTAATGGCCCCGATCACGTGATCGCGGCCTGTAAACCAAGCAGAGCAGAGGGATACCGGCACCCCCTAAAGGGGCCTGTATTTCGGGGGGCACGGGGTCCCCAGACCTGAAACCTGTGCGCTTCAGCTCCGGAGACCCCCTGCACATCTACACTATCAATTAAAATGTATTTCAAATGTATTTATTGTCATTTATTTATTTATTTATTTATTTAGATTTATTTATTAATTGTGCTGCTGCTGCAAGTCGTAAACTCACACCAAGGGCCAAACATCCCCCTCACCCCCAATAAAAAAAATTCACGCACAGCAGCCACACAATTAATAAATAAATCTAAATAAATAAATAAATAAATACATGAAGAGAAATAAATATATACTGTACAGTATATACTTTGTATATATATATACACTGTATATATATATATATATATATATATATATATATATATACAGTATACATATATATACTGTGTATATATATATATATATATATATATATATATATATATATATATATACAGTATACATATATATACTGTGTATATATATATATATATATATATATATATATATATATATATATATATATATATATATATATATATATATATACAGTATATATATATATATATATATATATATATATATATATATATATATATATATATATATATATATATATATATATATATATATATATATATATATACATACATATATACAGTATATATATGTGTATATGTATATATATATATATATATATATATATATATATATATATATATATATATATATATATATATATATACACATGATGAACCAATAGTACAAATACATGTACTGTAGAATGGTTATCAAAATCATACTGTCCTACAGATAACGCTTCTCTATACAGACAATAATAATAATCCATTTAATAATCCTAACTTATTTTACAATATAAATTATAACATTACAATCCACACAGTACATTGCATTTACATTGTATACTGTAAATGATGCATAGCATTAAATCTATGCACCATATACAGTACTGTACATTCTGCAAATGAATGTTAACAATATAATTGCAAGCTACTCTACCAGTAAATACAAACACTTCCAAACAAGTCAACTACAGTATTTTAACCAATCAAGTAAACCAAAATCAATATATACTGTAAGTACCAACCAGAAAAGACAATTTAAAACCAAACTAACCCTTACAAAACCAAGGATTACATCTATCTAATTGTAAAAAAACCTTATACATTATACACAGCATTGTTTAAAGCCCACTCCCCCCTAATGTTTCTGTTAAGCAGATTACACTGAAGGGAGAGAGATATAAAGGCCTAAAGCCCCTTCCCCCCGAATGTTTGTGTTAAACAGATTACAATGAAGGGAGAGAGATATAAAGGCCTAAAGCCCCTTCCCCCCTAATGTTTCTGTTAAACAGATTACAGTACCTGTACATTGAAGGGAGAGAGATTTTACAGAAACACACATTAGGGGGGAGGGGGCTTTAAACAGATTACATTGAAGGGAGAGAGATGTTTCTGTTACCAGTAAATCTCCCTCCCTGCATAGCTAACCACCCTCACCCTCTACCCACATACCGTTAACCCCCCCCCCCATCCTGGCCATGGCCCCTCCGCTTCTGCAAAACAGACACAAAAATTAAAACATACAAAGTAATGTCCCCTAACCCCTTAATCACCATAGCGGTTATTAACCGCTACAGTCATGAAGGGGTTAACCCACCCTCACCCACCCACCACTCGGGATGCCTACATACCCTCCCACACTAACCCCCCCCCCACCCGTGAGGCCTAACCACCCAGTCAGTACCCACAAGGGAGGCCTACCCACATACCGTTGGGGAAACACCCCCCCCCCCACCCCCAGTCCCCGCAATCAAAACAATGCACAGCCCCACAATAAACAGCATTCTATTTATTAAATACATTACCCACCCCCTGTGCCCCCCCCCATAAATACAAGATTTATTCTTTTACATTCAGGGTCCATAACGCAGCCCCACGCTAGTCCCCGGTGGGCTGGCAGGGCACCTGGACAGACCTACAGTTTACCAGCAGCATTCCACAGGTTCTGGAGGCCTGCTGGTGGATCCTGCCAGCACCATGGCGCCCAGGTGGTCTCCTTGGGTCACCGTGAGCCACAATTGTGTCCCCACGGTAGGCCCAAGGATGTCTGGGAGCCCCGGGTCAAACCCACAGGTGTCTGCGGGGCCTCGGATGGTTCCCATGGGGGTCTGGGAACTCACGGGTGCTCACTACGGGTCCGCGGTGCCCCCACAGAAGTGGGACCACACATCATCATCCCCGCACCTACGGGTCGGAGGTGCCCCCACAGAAGTGGGACCACACATCGTCATGCCCGCAGACTACGGGTCCGCGGTGCCCCCACAGAAGTGGGACCACACATCATCATCCCCGCATGTGTCACCCGTGGAACCACCAGCCTGATACCCTTTAGGATACCCGAGGATACCCACAGGTGGTCTCCATAGGCCCCACGCAAAACCACGGAATCAAACCCTGAATGTAAAAAAAATAAACGTGGCCTATACTGTACATTCAATACATACACCCTCCCCCCCAACACCTACAGTACAATAATGTGCAAAATAACTATTATCCAGATATGGATAATAGATTAATTGCCCATTATTAAAAACATTAACTAGCATATACAAATAAATAAAGTACTACTGACCTCATCAATACGAAGTGTCCGATGCCAGCGCCTTCCTTCTCTTGCCCACACAAAACATAGCCAAAACCAAGCCAATACATTGCAATTACATTCAGATATCAATTAACCCCTTAAACACCTTATCGGATAATAACCGCAAAGGTAATTAAGGGGTTAAGCCACACAGGCACGATACCCACCCTTCACCCATGAATTTGTACTGTGGCTTCATCATGCAACTATATATATATACTGTATACTGTATACAGTATATACATACAGAGAGACAGAGAGAAAGAGAGAGAGAGAGAGATACAGTATACAGTACAGTATATATATATATATATATACACACGTTATATACACACCCATGATAAACCAATATACAGTACAAATAAATGTAGAAGGGTTATCAAAAGCACTGTCCTACAACCAAACTCTTCTCCATACATACACACTAAATTAAAATCAATTTCCTTTAATATTCATAACTGATCTCTCAATCTACTGTAAATCATCACTAAACCTCTGAAAAGCCATTTAAACAACTTACATTCCAATATAAATGATGCCTAAATATCTACTGTATGCACCATATACATTCTGCAAATTAATCAACCAAATAAACAAAACTCAATTAGCAATCATTATTTACATCCATAAACAATTCACACTAGATCCCGAACAATAAAATCATTAACAAATTCACGCCTAGAGCAGAACAATTAAGCCTTTGAAAAAATATATGTACCGACAAAAATACAACCTTTACAAACCAAGCCTATCCCTGACCTTCCTCAAACACACAATACAATACCAAGGAATACTGTACAGTACATCTATCTAATTTTAAAATACTTTAAACTCACAATAAAGCATACTGTAGCAGCATACACAAAATAATTTAAAACACATCCAATCCAGCTTTTAAAACAACATCATTTCTTACCCTGTACTGTACTGTATGTATATATCTCTCTAGACATACTGTATATACATACTGTACAGTACATACATACATACAGTGGCAAGAAATGATATACCACAAAAAAAAAAATACACATGTTAAAAAACCCTTTGAAATAATTAACAAGTTAAATAAAATACATTTCTTTACTGTAGTTCACTTACCATTACTTGCCCCCACCGACTCCCGTCGCCCAGCTTACTCACGAACCAATCCACGATCAGGAACCCATAAAATAATAAACCATTCAAAATAATAAACATTAAACTAAAAATCCAAATCAATCCACGGGTCTTCTACTTGTAATAGTGTACATCTTCATCTGTATTCTTCTTTCTTCTATCTCCTTCCGGGCGGGGCAGGGCGTGGTCTTCTTTCCATCATCGGCCACGCCCTTGTCTTTTTTCTTCTCCGGAGGTCCTTCCTCCGCGGCGTCTGGCTGCAAAATGAGACGACATAGGCTTTTAAAGGCCTATGACGTCACATTTTGCGTCATGGTTCCCACGGTCCTGATTGGACCGTGAAAACCATGTGTTTTGGCCGATAAAAAAAAAAATGATGACGTCACTTAAAGGGAATGAAAGCACAGCCAATCAGAATGGCTTTGCTTCAATTGCCTTTAAGATGACGTCATGAAAAGGCACATGGCCGTGCACACATGGTACTAGAGCCAATCAGAGCGTGGGAACTTTATCCCTACTCTGATTGGCTCTGGTATACCATGTGTCAGGGGCTTGGGGGAGAAAGGATGTGACGTCAATGAAAACCTGTCACGTGGTACGGTAGCCAATCAGAGCGTGGGAACTTTATCCTTATTGACGTCACATCCTTTCTCCCCCAAGCCCCTGACACATGGTATACCAGAGCCAATCAGAGTAGGGATAAAGTTCCCACGCTCTGATTGGCTACCATACCATGTGTGCGCGGCCATGTGCCTTTTCATGACGTCATCTTAAAGGCAATTGAAGCAAAGCCATTCTGATTGGCTGTGCTTTCATTCCCTTTAAGTGACGTCATAATTTTTTTTTTATCGGCCAAAACACATGGTTTTCACGGTCCAATCAGGACCGTGGGAACCATGACGCAAAATGTGACGTCATAGGCCTTTAAAAGCCTATGTCGTCTCATTTTGCAGCCAGACGCCGCGGAGGAAGGACCTCCGGAGAAGAAAAAAGACAAGGGCGTGGCCGATGATGGAAAGAAGACCACACCCTGCCCCGCCCGGAAGGAGATAGAAGAAAGAAGAATACAGATGAAGATGTACACTATTACAAGTAGAAGACCCGTGGATTGATTTGGATTTTTAGTTTAATGTTTATTATTTTGAATGGTTTATTATTTTATGGGTTCCTGATCGTGGATTGGTTCATGAGTAAGCTGGGCAACGGGAGTCGGTGGGGGCAAGTAATGGTAAGTGAACTACAGTAAAGAATTGTATTTTATTTAACTTGTTAATTATTTCAAAAGGTTTTTTAACATGTGTATTTTTTTTTTTTTGTGGTATATAATTTCTTGCCACTGTATGTATGTATGTACAGTACAATATATATGTCTAGAGAGATATACTGTACAGTATACATTCAGGGTAAGAAATGATGATGTTTTAAAAGCTGGATTAGATGTGTTTTTAATTATTTTGTGAGTTTAAAGTATTTTAAAATTAGATAGATGTATTATTCCTTGGTATTATATTGTGTGTTTGAGGAAGGTCAGGGATAGATAGCCTTGGTTGTACTGTAAAGGTTGTATTTTTGTCGGTACTTATATTTTTTCAAAGGCTTAATTGTTCTGCTCTAGGCGTGAATCTGTTAATGGTTTCATTGTTCATGATTGAGTGTGAAATGTTTAGGGATCTAATTGAAAAAAGCTAATTGATTTTTGTTTACGTTGATTAATTTGCAGAATGTATACAGTATGGTGCATAGATTTTATGCATTTTGGAATGTGACTTTTTTCATTGGTTTGTGATCATATACAGTACAGTAGATTGTGAGATCAGTTAGGATTTTTAAAGGAAATTGATTTTAATGTAGTGTCTGTATGGAGACGTGTTTGGTTGTAGGGCAGTATGCTTTTGATAACCCTTCTACATTTATTTGTACTGTATATTGGTTTATCATGGGTGTGTATATAACGTGTGTGTATATATACTGTATATATATATATATATAGATATATATACAGTATATATATATATATATATATATATATATATATATATATATATATATATATATATATACTGTATATATATCTCTCTCTCTCTCTTTCTCTCTGTCTCTCTGTATATATATATATACAGTATATATATATATAGTTGCATGATGAAGCCACAGTACAAATTCATGGGTGAAGGGTGGGTATTGTGCCTGTGTGGCTTAACCCCTTAATTACCTTTGCGGTTATTATCCGATAAGGTGTTTAAGGGGTTAATTGATATCTGAATGTAATTGCAATGTATTGGCTTGGTTTTGGCTATGTTTTGTGTGGGCAAGAGAAGGAAGGCGCTGGCGTCGGACACTTCGTATTGATGAGGTCAGTAGTACTTTATTTATTTGTATATGCTAGTTAATGTTTTTAATAATGGGCAATTAATCTATTATCCATATCTGGATAATAGTTATTTTGCACATTATAGTACTTTAGGTGTTGGGGGGGAGGGTGTATGTATTGAATGTATAGGCCAGGTTTATTTTTTTTACATTCAGGGTTACTTCCGTGGTTTTGCGTGGGACCTCTGGAGACCACCCGCGGGAATCCTCGGGTATCCTAAAGGGTATCAGGCTGGTGGTTCCACGGGTGACACATGCGGGGATGACGATGTGTGGTCCCACTTCTGTGGGGGCACCTCCGACCCGTAGGTGCGGGGATGATGATGTGTGGTCCCACTTCTGTGGGGGCACCGCGGACCCGTAGTGAGCACCCGTGAGTTCCCAGACCCCCATGGGAACCACCCGAGGCCCCGCAGACACCTGTGGGTTTGACCCGGGGCTCCCAGACATCCTTGGGCCTACCGTGGGGACACAATTGTGGCTCACGGTGACCCAAGGAGACCACCTGGGCGCCATGGTGCTGGCAGGATCCACCAGCAGGCCTCCAGAACCTGTGGAATGCTGCTGGTAAACTGTAGGTCTGTCCAGGTGCCCTGCCAGCCCACCGGGGACTAGCGTGGGGCTGCGTTATGGACCCTGAATGTAAAAGAATAAATCTTGTATTTATGGGGGGGGCACAGGGGGTGGGTAATGTATTTAATAAATAGAATGCTGTTTATTGTGGGGCTGTGCATTGTTTTGATTGCGGGGACTGGGGGTGGGGGGTGGAATGTTCCCCAACGGTATGTGGGTAGGCCTCCCTTGTGGGTAGTTAGTGGGTGAGGGTTGAGGGTGGTTAGGCCTCACGGGGTGGGGGGTTAGAGTGGGAGGGTATGTACAGTAGGCGTCCCGAGTGGTGGGTGAGGGTGGGTTAACCCCTTCATGACTGTAGCGGTTAATAACCGCTATGGTGATTAAGGGGTTAGGGGACATTACTTTGAAAGTGTTAATTTTTTTCTCTGTTTTACTGTACAGCAGCGGAGGTTGCCATTGGTAGTGGGTAGTGTATTGAATGTATTTATTGGTTATTATGCCTTAACACCTTCATTACCTTAGCGGCTATACGCTATGCTAATGAAGCCTCATTTCTGAACTTTTAATAATATTGTGCAGGAGCAGGGGGTCCCCTGAGATTAGATTTCTGTCTCAGGGAACCCCCTGCTCACTGTACAATATTATTAAAAAGACAGAAATGCTGTTTCTTTACCATAGCGCATAGCCGCTAAGCTAAAGAATGATTCTTTAATGATGTGTGTGTTTTATTCACAGTGTAGATGTGCAGGGGGTCTCCGAAGCTGAAGCGCACAGGTTTCAGGTCTGGGGACCCCGTGCCCCCCGAGATACAGGCCCCTTTAGGGGGTGCCGGTATCCCTCTGCTCTGCTTGGTTTACAGGCCGCGATCACGTGATCGGGGCTTTTAACGCAGAGGGATACCGGCACCCCCTAAAGGGGCCTGTATCTCGGGGGGCACGGGGTCCCCCGACCTGAAACCAGTGCGGTTCAGCTCCAGAGACCCCCTGCACATCTACACTATAAATAAAAATGTATTTCAAATGTAATTATTTGTATTTATTTATTTATTTATTGCGGGGATGCTGTGTGTGATTATTTTTTATTGTGTTTAGCGGGGGTGGGTGACGGGGTTTATAAATGTGAGTTTATAAATAAAATAAAGAATATTATTTCTAGGGGCCTTAGAACAGAAGTTCCCACGCCAATTGGGCGCTCATTGCTCTTTTGTTACAATGTTGCTGGTCTTGCGGGTTTGCAGTCTGGCAGCAAAAAGCAGTTTGTACAGTAGTACTGAGTGTGAGATAAATTAACCAGTTCTTTTATTGCTGAAGTCGCCACCAAAAACTTTTATTTACAAATACAGTACAAAAACCGTGCAACACACAACAACATTCAGTATCCTTTGTTTAAGTACAGCAGGTACTATAGGGTAAAACATGTACTGTACAGTACAGCACAATATTACAGTATGGTCTCACTGAAAGTCCTCCCCATTTTCCAGCCATGGCCGATGCCTTGCATGGCGCAAAACGCCATTAATGCAGTCTCTAACGCCTCTCATTACAGGATCTGTAACAGGGTAATAGCGCTGCATTTCTTCCACAATCTTTTTCCTTAAATTGGCAGGAAGGGCCTTTTTTTGGCGATTCCCATCATAGTTCACTTTGAACACCCACTCGCAGTACAATGTGTAGGGAACATGGTGTTTAAATATGATCAAGGCATACTTGTGTGGTTCTTAATAATTCATCCTCGACTCAGCATATGTCGGGATCATCTCCAAATACATCGGATCGAACACCTCCGGAGGCTTTCCCCCACTGTTACAGCCCTGGAAAAGTAATCGAACGTTCGGAGGAGAAATAATTGAGTCTGACACCAATGTGCGATCAAAAATATCTCCTGTTTATTAGGCGATTTCAGTCAGGTTATATAGCCAAGCGAAAACAAAGATGATTACATGCCAATTTCTATTTCCCTTATTTTGTGCTTATGTTAGACATAACAAGATATTAAATCATTTATTTGGAAACTCCCGTACATCACATGATTCAAGATTAAATAGCTGAGACCGTACATAAGTTCCCGTTTGTGCCTTATTTGGTCAATACTTCCTATTTCAACACAGAAGCTCAGCCAACATTAGATACAGAAAAAGGGTAGTTGGAAAAATGTTAGTTAAATCGTGTGACTAAGCATAATGGCAGTGTTAGTATAAAAATGGTTATACAGCAGACAAAATGGAGTCACCCCTGAAATATATATATTATCAGTCCCTCCTTTTGTCATCAAAATGACAACTCCTACACTTCGGGGGTCTCGTACTGGATTTGCATATTATCATAATCCACTAAAGGATAATCCACTAAAGGATAATCCACTAAAGGTATCGGGACACTAGTGGATGGTATTCTAGAGTCGTAGGTTATGGTTGCGGGACCAGGAATAGGGGCGTTAATGTTCAGTGAAGCATACGTGTGGCTAACTGACTTAACAGATGGCATCATAAGTTTACATAAAGCCGAACACATGAACTTGCAGCATGTAATAATAACAACTAATATTACAAATATGCAAACGATAATTATCAGTCCCAAAACAATTCTCTTTCCCTCATTCTGTCATGGGTCCATAACCTAACAACTACTATATTGTTTTTGATATTTTTGATATACTTTGTCGTACTGAACTAGTGGTGCAGGTTTTGGGGGTCAGAAGAAAATAAAAATATATATATATGGCCACAGGAGTTCTTGTTTGTAGAGAGATATATATCGGTGTGGCTGGTATAATATCTTTTCTGTTTACCAGGTTGACTATTACTACAAAACCTATTACCAATTTCTAAATTACTATTCACACTGCTCTTCTGTAACTACTAGCACATTATTGCGGCTAAAATTTGTGAAAATTGGTGGGGGCTAATTTCTACCAGGAGCGATTGCACAAATATCCATCTTGCACGCATCTTTCATACTGCATTTATTCAGAATGGCAAAAAAGCAACATGGCTGCTATGGTAAAACATGGCTGACTTATGATCCTTTCCTTGTGGCTGACACACGCCTCTGGGTGACCTCCCACTTTCCTCATAGCCTCATATCCAATCTTCTTAGTCCCCTCTTATTCTTTAGAGACAGTCTATTTAAAGAACAGTTCACCATTGCATAGTCCTGCTGGACCAGGAGATTGTCCAATTGTGCCTTGTCATTCTTTTTCGGCCATTATATCGGCCCAGTTGATTTCTTCTCAGTCTCTTCTTCTGGGGGACTGCTGACATCACCGAAAAGAGGCATAGCGTCAGTGGGGGTGCAACGCACTTCTTGATCAAAGTTTACTGCATATGACACATACATAGAGAGTGATGAGTAGGACAGACACACACACAAAAGCATCCAATAGCTTCGCTTCCAGAGAACTAATCCAACCACCAAGTCCCAACAAATCCCATCCGTCATCTCTAACTTTAAACACTGGACTATTTTCCCCAAATAACATGAACTGTTCTAGTTGCAGGGTAATATTCTATCTGTCTTCCTATCACAGAGTCAATAACTTCCCTAGGGAAAACTCGTATTTCTACACCCTTCGTAACCAATTTCTTATAGATGGTTCTACAAATATCTTATATCATATTGTCTTTTTCTCAAGGGGTTAAATATAACACTAATTTTTCCTGGGGTGCAACCTATTGAATATAGATAGTACATTGGGTTACATTATATATAAAATATGGGCTTTGTTTACTAGGATTCCATTGTGTGACAAAAGATGTGCATATATGCTATACACAAATCAATAAAAACAAAATAACAATTACTAAACAAAATATACCTGTTCCTACCCTATCGTCTTTGTGTGCACACTATTTACACAAACCTAATAGACTATACATTTATAATTAAAATAACAAAACCTGTAAAGAAAAAGATTATTAAAAAGTTCAAAGTTCATATGTTGAGGCCTGGAATTTTGGCTGTGTCTCTAGGCTTTTCCACTTTGGATACGGTGTAGATTGGAGCAACTGTGGGTGGTGCTGGGATAAGTTTCATATGCGTAACGTGGATCCAAAAAGAGACCTCTGCCATTTTATTTGCTGTAATGGTGATGAGTAGTACTTTTAATAGTAGTAGTAGCGCCTCTTCATCTGGGATGAAGAACGTTCTTGCGTAGGAAATGCTTGACCATTAACCCGTCTATCGTAGGTGCACTTTCAACTTTGACATGTGCCTAGAGAGACTCAAAAATATATTAGTTGCATACAATACTTACTAATTGTTTTACTAAACAGTCACTGTGGTCTTGACTTTGCTACAATTTAAATTCATTAAAATTGGTGCCTCAGCTATTGCCAAACCAAAAGAATAAAATGGCTAAAATAATTCTGTATAGAACTCCAAACTAATTACTTGTAATATAATTTCTTTGAAAAGTGCAGAGCACACTGCCAACCTTAAAAGGCACTCAGCATTATTCTTAAAAAATAAATAAATAATAATTTCAGATTTCGTTCATCCCGGGCACTAAACCATCTAACTTCTGGGCATAGACAGCTATATGATAAACAGCAATAATACCCCTCCTTTGTTCACATAATTTTTTATATGTGAACAATATTACAGAAAGGATAACAGCATTCAAAAAGTAACTAACTATTGTTGCTCGATCTGTAGCTAAACTAACCTGAATCCTTTGGGTATAAAATTTGCATTAAAAACACTGAAAACACTACTGAATATAAATATAATCTGCTATTGTCTTCTGACAGAAACATCCTGTAATATAAGAAATTATAGACACAGATTTAAAAACTTTTTTTTTTTTTTTTTTTCGGATTGGAACAAGCTTGAAATAACTTTCTGGGCATCCTGCCAAAACCTTGGAACAAAACAGATAAGAAAAAAAACTGTTAATTACATTGCAATATAATTTTGGGACATCTTAAAAATGCAGCTCCTCACACGGCCTGATTACAGAATAAAATGTGACACACAAAAGAAACAAAAATAATACAACAAAAATTACCAAGACAAGGCAATGCAAAACTGTTTGATCCTGCCTGCAAACTATATTAATAAAAATGTCCCTTTCTTTTATTATCATATCCTAAACTACAGTTAAACCTAATTTGTAGCTACAGAGCTTCGGTTAACTTTCGTGTCTGAAATGTATCTCCGCACATTTTTTCAACTGGAGAAGGGGGGCTGTCTGGGCTGCTATTCTGATTCTCTCTCTCCCTCTCTCTCTCTTGACATGGAAATAGAGAAGTTGGAAAAGGATGTCTTTCTGGTTTTAAGAAATCATCGTCTGGCCAGAACGAATAAATCCTCAAAATATACCAGTGACCGGGCTGAATTATAATTTTTTTTTTTCTTTTTTTTTCACATTTGCCCATTATTTGTCCTTCTCTCAATAACCAGTCAAACTCTCCCTTTCCCATTATTGATTAGTTTGCGTTATAGTGGGGGTGTTTCTCACCTTTAAAATTTAAACTTTAACATGAGCAATTAATTATGTTCTTATTTCAGAAACACTTGCAAGTACCTAGTTAATAATTGTATATATACAATAAACCGACATTCATATTATTCAATGCACATAAAACTTTCACATAGTTAGGATTCACTCAGATTATACAAGCACACAGGGATTACTCAATCAACCTTTTTACCATATTTATAAAATTTAATAAAACATTCTGGGGAAAAACTAATTTTCCTACCTTGAATTTACACACAAAACATATTTTCCACTAAGATTTACAATACTTGAGATTCTCAATACCGGCGGGAAAGACCCGTCTGAATTTAGACAAACATTTTCTACTAAAAAAATTCTCTGGTTCCCTTCTTAGGGGCTGGTTTGCAATTACTGGCAAAATATCTTGTCTCTTTACAATTATAGCACTTCCTGTCCTTTCTTTTCCCTTGCTTTCTTAGCTTCCCTGCTCTTTTTTTTTTTTCATTCTCTACCACAGTAGCAATGTCTGACAATCTTTTATGCTTCCAACCAATACACTTCCTCTTCTCTCGACCCAATTTCTGCATGTAAACCTTTAAAAAAAACTGCCACTATTAATGGTCTTGTGCTCATCTCTACTTCCTCAATTCTTCCATATGCCTATATTATCTCCAATAATCAATCGGCAAATATACTTGCTGTTTCCTCTTTATTCACTTACGTTATGTTAAATATAAATACAGCAGTTATAACACATTTATTTTTTTTTCCTTCCTCTTTTTTTTTTTTTTTTTTTTTTAGCGTTGTTTGACAGACTTGCATAAAACTGTGCCACAGTGTCAGTATCTGATTCTGATTCATCCTGTGACTTTTCCCTGTCCCATGAACGGTCCCTGGCAGGGGTTCATTCCTGCCTAGAGTCCGTCTCTTCCCCATCCGTACCGATCTGCCTGGCAGGCAAATCAATAGGGAGTGGTCTAGGGAGCCTATTGCTTCGGGTTCCCCATGAAGCCATAAGAACTTCTTTATTGGAGACTGCCTCAGAGCCTGTGACCTAGGAAAGGTTAAGGGCTCAGGGTTTTTTTCTAGATCAGGGACACTGGGGTAAATTGGGGCTACCTATGGAAATGGTACTTTTTTTTTTTTTTTTTTCCTCACTGCCAGACAATATTTTACTTTATTACCCATAATTAGCTTATAATGAAAACTTATCTTAATGCAATATAACCTTATCTAAATATACTGATATAGGGTCCCAAAAGACAGTCCAGTATACAGACAGAACTTTATAATTTAACCCCTTGTTTTACAGCGGGGACTTAAACATCTGCTTAGTAGACAGGATTCTATACCTGCTACTTGTTTAGAATTCCCATGGGCACGTTTACTGTTAGACTCTCCCATCTTACACACAATACAAGTTCTTGAAAATAAAATGGCGTACTAAAATGTCTTAGATATTCATGCAATAAAGCAGAGCACAGTAAAATTTACGGCGTCCTTATGCACTTTAAAGAGATGTCTTATAGATGTAAAAATACATGCACAGATACAATAAAAACACACCAATATTCCCCACAAAAATGGGTATACGTTTCCACAGTCGCTGTAAGAGTATTTCCTGATATTCACACAGATATCTATTAGCAGGGACTCACCCTGGCACTATACTCAGTCAGGATTCACTCTTTATATCCTTGACTCAGCCCGGATTCACCCTTTATATCCTTGGCTGTGGTTTTAACTATTAACCATATAGTCTAATTCGTCCAGTACGGAGGTAATCTATAATAGGGCTCTAGATAAGGGACACCGGGAGGATAATATACAGATATAATTGATATCTTGTACTTACCCAGCCGTTGAGCCTTATCCCGCTTTCTGACACCAAATCTTAATAATTCATCCTCGACTCAGCATATGTCGGGATCATCTCCAAATACATCGGATCGAACACCTCCGGAGGCTTTCCCCCACTGTTACAGCCCTGGAAAAGTAATCGAACGTTCGGAGGAGAAATAATTGAGTCTGACACCAATGTGCGATCAAAAATATCTCCTGTTTATTAGGCGATTTCAGTCAGGTTATATAGCCAAGCGAAAACAAAGATGATTACATGCCAATTTCTATTTCCCTTATTTTGTGCTTATGTTAGACATAACAAGATATTAAATCATTTATTTGGAAACTCCCGTACATCACATGATTCAAGATTAAATAGCTGAGACCGTACATAAGTTCCCGTTTGTGCCTTATTTGGTCAATACTTCCTATTTCAACACAGAAGCTCAGCCAACATTAGATACAGAAAAAGGGTAGTTGGAAAAATGTTAGTTAAATCGTGTGACTAAGCATAATGGCAGTGTTAGTATAAAAATGGTTATACAGCAGACAAAATGGAGTCACCCCTGAAATATATATATTATCAGTGGTATACCAGCACTCCTCACCCTATACTTCTCCCTCAGCGCCGGTGGCAGATCGCACAGGGAGATGTCGGGCTCTGTTTGAATGCGAGCGGGTGTAGGAGGTCTTTTGGGAGCGGGTGTACTTGAGGCGATGGGCAATGGTAGGGTGTCTGGGAGGAAGCTTTCCTCCGGTAGTGGTCGCCGGGTTGTCTCCTGGCGTGGTCTTGACGGGGTTGTCATGTCCTCCTCAATAGCATAGTACACTGTATCTTCTGGTGGAGGGGGTGTGCTTGGTGATGGAAGGGGGTCGAAGGTACCATGCATCACATCCATGTCACCCCCCTGCTCCAGCGTCGGGGAAACAGGGGCATTAACACCGAGCAAATAATGTATGCCCGCTATGTCTGCCTCTATCTTGTCCATCCGTTGATCCATACGTTGCTCCATATGTAGCATCCGTTGATCCAGCCGCTGCTCCATTTGTAGCATCCATTGCTCCATATGTAGCACCAACTCCAGAAGCAGATCTAGCTTTGCCAGCACACTAGAATTCCCGGGGAGATCCACACTTAGCCCATTCAGGATCCGGTCTAACGAGCTGCTTGTGCATGGCATCTGGAGATCTGGGGGGATGGGTGCAACGGAGGATGAGATGGGGGTTCCCTGGAGAGAAGCGGCATCGATGGAGAGTGGAAGAGGTGACCTGGGGATGCCTGGTACAGGAGAAGCTGCAGCGTGGTGGAAGAGGGATGGAGAAGGTGACCGCTGGATTTCCGGGAGAGAAGCAGAGTCGTCCAAGAGCAAAGGAGACAGTGACCCGTTGATTTCAGAGGCAGCAGCATCTTCAGATGGAACCGGAGAAGATGGGGGTGGAGAAGCCGGGCTGAAGATTTCCGGGACAGCTACAGCAGAGTCGTCGAAGCTTATGGGAGCAAGTGGTCTGCGGATTCGGTGAGTTGGCTGCCATTCGTCTTGCGTACCGAGCACAGTACCGTATTTCTTCTTCACATAATAAGGCTGACGTGTTTTAAAAGCCTTAGCCTTTGGGGTCAGCAGAAGGTTTTCTTTGTTGGCCTTAGCCTGTCGCTTTGCCTTTGGCTTGGAAACGGTAACTGCCTTTCTCTTTTTCAGTGTGGCAGGCACAGCAGAGGTGAGATGGTTCTTTCGTCCATAGAACCGGGGCTGCTCCATGTAAGCGGGAGGCACAATGCAGTATCTGGACAATGGCTCAGATAAAGATCAGCAAGTGGTGGGCTATGCAACGTGTACAACCTTTTATGCATGGTGGCCAGGTACAGGTGTTGAAAGTGGGTGGTCTGTTATGTGAGTCATTAACATATAAATACACCATCCATTTTGTGGATTCACTGCACATTGAATACACATCGACTAAACATCGAATACACATTCTTGTGTTTGTATTTCTTTCTACAGTACTCGCAGCAATGCCTGTTAAGAAGATTTCAAAGGATCTCAGCATGAGAATGAAGGAGATGTACACGAGCGGAAAACGAATTGCAGATATCCAGCGCTGGTTAACTGCTTCTGGCCTCGTTGTGCCATCAAGCACCGTGTGCTATCATGCACAAGGAAAAAACAGAGACCGCAAAAAGGCACCAAAGATAACAAATGCGTAAGTATACTGTATTTATAAAACTTAACCAAAAAAAATATAGAAAACTGTAGTGTACATCTACAGTATACCGTATTTATATAGTATATTTATTATATTACAACAGTATATACTGTAGTGTACTGTATGTGTGGTCAATTTATATTTTTTGTGCAGCAGTATACACTTTTGGTATATTGCAATTCATCTTACAACGGAATATACAGTATATGATGTGTATTTATTATGATATAACAACAGTATACCGTATTTATATAGTATATTTATTATATTACAACAGTATATACTGTAGTGTACTGTATGTGTGGTCAATTTATATTTTTTGTGCAGCAGTATACACTTTTGGTATATTGCAATTCATCTTACAACAGAATATACAGTATATGATGTGTATTTATTATGATATAACAACAGTATACCGTATTTATATAGTATATTTATTATATTACAACAGTATATACTGTAGTGTACTGTATGTGTGGTCAATTTATATTTTTTGTGCAGCAGTATACACTTTTGGTATATTGCAATTCATCTTACAACGGAATATACAGTACTGTATATGATGTGTATTTATTATGATATAACAACAGTATATTTATATAGTATATTTATATTACAACAGTACTGTATACTGTATATTTTGTCTATTTATATTTATAGTACAGCAGTATACATTTTTTGTATATTTATATTTACTGTATATTACAACATTACATGTACAGTATACAGTATACATTTTATATTGCTGCATATTAATAACACAATATAATTTCTTTGCATTGTAGGGAGACTACTCTTCTGGTGGACAGAATAAGTGAGGAGAATGATGAGAGGAGCGCATTAAGGGTTAAAAACACTCTTCAGGAAAACCACAATCTGACTGTATCCGAGAGCAGCATAAAGAAGATGAGACGCAGAATTGGATGGAAATATGGACGTGTGAGGTTAGTAGTGGACAGTACAGGAGGTACTGTACTGTAAAGTAAAAGTGTTGTTTTGCAAACTGTACTGCGCTGTGACGCTAACATTTTTTATTCATTGTCATTACAGAGCGTACCCCATGATACGGGATGCAAACAAAATCAAAAGAGTGCTCCAGGCCCAGGCATGGATCGACAGCGGTGAGACTTTCCAGGATTGCATCTTCACTGATGAGTCTACTGTGTCGCTGGAGAGATTTGCAAGATTTGCGTTCCACAAAAAAGGCCGCATAACTTTGAAGCCACGGCCAAAACACCCTGTGAAGCTGCATGTGTGGGGTGCCATTTCTAGGCGTGGACCGGGATGCATTGTCGTCTTTGAAGGTACAATTTCTCAAATATAATGCCGCCTAATGCACTGTACTTGACTAGTGTTGCCTTACCGTATGCACTGTACTGTACTATTGAGCACTTTTCTTTTCTTGCTATAGGAATCATGAATAAAGATTTCTTCCAAGACAACATTGTGCCCGTGATAGTGCGATACATCACACAAGACTTTCCCGATGGTCATCGCTTTTACCAGGACAATGATCCCAAGCACACCGCGTCGACGGCGCATATCCTTGAGCGCGGCATCAACTGGGTGAAGACGCCAGCGGAGTAAGTGCAGTAGACCGTGTCCCATTTATATGTTCCCCACTGTTTTTACTGTGTACTGTATCTCTTAAACTAATTGTCCTTTCTTTCCAATCACAGATCGCCAGACTTCAATCCGATCGAAATGGTCTGGCATCAGCTGAAGGACCACATCCGTAAAGTGGCGAAACCCTCCAAGAAGGACGAGTTGTATACAGCCATAATGAGTTTTTGGAACGATGTACTCACCGTGGAACGATGCAATAAATATATAGACCATATTGCCACTGTGTTGCCCATTGTCATCGCGCGCAATGGGCAAGCATCAGGAAAGTAGTACAGTGCTGTAGTATTGTACAGTAAGTACAGTATGATACAGGTAAGTATGGCACAGTTTTTTTCTTTCCCAATAGTCAGAGTATACAGTAGTTCCAGTATACAGTAGAGTAGACTAGTTTGACAGTACTATAGTAACTGCCTACTAACTGCTCCATTTTTTTCTTTCCAGAGAAAGCTGCACCAGCCACCTACTGTACAGTAGTTCTACCATAATACAGTACGCACATACAGTACAGTACAGTAACTGAACAAAGTTTTTGTTTTCTTGTCGTTCCAGGAAAAAGGGTGCCCAAGGGGGAGGGGGGGGCCTTGTGTTCGTCAAATCTGCTTGTGCAGTCAAATGTACAGTATATAAACAGCAGTAATGATGTACACAAAACCTCTCCTCTCTCAATGAACTACTGTACTATTATTTCACATTACTGTATATTGTACGATTATTTCACATTACTGTATATTTATCCTGTATATTTTCAGTAATTTAGAAGCAGTGGCTGTTCTGAACAGAACAGTTACTGTAAGCAAACGGATGCACATCAGATTTACATTTCAAATTCGAGAGGGGATTTTTCCAAAGCAGGCAGGCCTCCCTCTAAGGAAGGTGGATGGTGGGATGATACAGTACTCTGGCTGGCCTCCTGCTGAATCTTGTTACCGTAGCCAGCCCAGGGCCAGATTAACAAAACAATGGCTTGGATTGGATTAGCCAGACGATTGATGCTTGGCCAGGGAGGGATTAAAAACTCTAAGGGAGGGGGTGGGTGGTGTAGCTGTAGGATTGTACTGGAAGGGGTGGGTGGTGTAGCTGTAGGATTGTACTGTGTCAGTATTTCCAACGGCAGGTCACCCTAATAATTGCATGAATAAACCCCCAAAGACAAGGCCCAAATATAGTACAGTATACTGTATACTGAATACTGTATACAGTACAGAGCTGTATACTGTATTATAAATAAATAATCATACAGTACTGTACAGTATGTATTATTGTGTGTTGATGTTTTGAATTGCTGTTAACTTGAAATGTTTCACCATTGTATTGTACTGTATTTGTAAATAAAAGTTTTTTGTGGCGACTTCAGCAATAAAAGAACTGCTTAATTTATCTCACATAAAGTACGTGAATACGACCGCAATCACCATTGTACAGTAAATGGGTGCATAGGATGGAACGACAGGTGCTAAAGGGGTATAAATATGATATTTATCAGTGTTGATCAAAGAGAGTTGATCAGAAGGATTCCCCTTATAAAGTATACAGCACTCTATTGTCATTCATACAGTATACTGTAGTAAAGGCTAGACAACACATGGTCTTGCAGTATACTGTATTACTAAAAATCTGTCAGGTTGACCAGAATCACTGCGGATATCGGAAAATAATACAATTTTATTAATTCTACGTAGAATTAATAAAATTGTATTATTTTCTGATATCCGCAGTGATTCTGGTCAACCTGACAGATTTTTAGTAATACAGTATACTGCAAGACCATGTGTTGTCTACCCTTTACTACAGTATACAGTACTGTATGAATGACAATAGAGTGCTGTATACTTTATAAGGGGAATCCTTCTGATCAACTCTCTTTGATCAACACTGATAAATACAGTAATTTATCTCACACTCAGTACTACAGACTGCTTTTTGCTTGCAATAAACAAACAAACAGGGAAGCGCTACTGTATACTGTATGAGTTAGGATCAGGCCAAGCAGCCACTTTATGTTGAAAACCACATATGAAATGAGCATAAAATTGCATGAATAATTACACAAAAATATATAAAATAAATAGCACAAGTCTCTGACAGAGAGAAATTGTCCAGGTGGTGTGGATACAGGTTAATGCCCCTGTCTGATAGGACAGACTCGGGCAAGAATGGCCTGTGAGAGGTGAATATCCAGAATGGTAGCTGGGATGGAAAGCGCTACCAACTGTGCAGGTATTGAAGTGTGTAGAAATGGGAAGGTGCCGTAGGCATCAAATGTGGAAAGCGCTCACCCAGACTTCATACACTTTGCGCTTTTTGCTTGCAGACTGCAAAGCCGCAAGACCAGCAACATTGTAAAAAAAGAGCAAAAAAAGAGCAATGAGCGCGCAATTGGCGTGGGAACTTCTGTTCTAGGGCCCCTAGAAATAATATTCTTTATTTTATTTATAAACTCACATTTATATATAAAGTATATATTTATTTCTCTTCATGTATTTATTTAGATGTATTTATTAATTGTGGAGCTGCTGTGCGTGAGGGGCCATGGCCAGGATGGGGGGGGGGGGTAAGGGTACAGTATGTGGGTAGGGGGTGAGGGTGGTTAGACCTCACAGTACATTATGCACATTGGGCCCCCCCCCTCCCCACATTTACATACACTGCACGACATCAATGCAGGGAGGGTTTACCAATGCAGGGAGGGTTTACCAATGCAGGTAAGGCTTTAGGCCTTTATATCTCTCTCCCTTCATTGTAATCTGTTTAACAGAAACATTAGGGGGGAAGGGGCTTTAGGCCTTTATCTCTCTCTCCCTTCATTGTAATCTGTTTAACAGAAACATTAGGGGGGAAGGGGCTTTAGGCCTTTATCTCTCTCTCCCTTCATTGTAATCTGTTTAACAGAAACATTAGGGGGGAAGGGGCTTTAGGCCTTTATATCTCTCTCCCTTCATTGTAATCTGCTTAACAGAAACATTAGGGGGGAGGGGGCTTTAAACAATGCTGTGTATAATGTATAAGGTTTTTTACAATTAGATAGATGTAATCCTTGGTTTTGTAAGGGTTAGTTTGGTTTTAAATTGTCTTTTCTGGTTGGTACTTACAGTATATATTGATTTTGGTTTACTTGATTGGTTAAAATACTGTAGTTGACTTGTTTGGAAGTGTTTGTATTTACTGGTAGAATAGCTTGCAATTATATTGTTAACATTCATTTGCAGAATGTACAGTACTGTATATGGTGCATAGATTTAATGCTATGCATCATTTACAGTATACAATGTAAATGCAATGTACTGTGTGGATTGTAATGTTATGTTTTATATTGTAAAATAAGTTAGGATTATTAAATGGATTATTATTATTGTCTGTATAGAGAAGCGTTATCTGTAGGACAGTATGATTTTGATAACCATTCTACATGTATTTGTACTATTGGTTCATCATGTGTGTATATATACTGTATACTGTATATATATATATATATATATATATATATATATATATATATATATATATATATATATATATATATATATATACATACTGTATATATGTATACAGTATGTATATACATGTATATAACTATGCTACCCAGCACTTATGCAAACTATTTTTCTGGACTGTGACCTTTCATTTATTTTTTCACTAGGGACACTGATAACAAACACTACTGTAGGTTATTCAATAGGCGTTCATTAGGTATTTTCCTATATACTGTATGCTATTCATTAACTTCATTGCTCTACACATCAGGGATTTCATTCCACCTTACCACCTTTCCTACACATGATTTGTGCTGTAGGCATTGGTTATATTACTGTATGCTAATGCAGATGTGTGATGCTTTGAGACTGTCATTTATACTTTGACAAGTCTACCTTTTGGTGTGTAGTGTGCATTATCCTTAGCGTTGTATAGGTGCCTTTGAACCCAGTAACCTATTGTGATTCACTTTGATTCTCCCTAGTGTTTTTTGAGTCACTATCCTTTTCATGTTTAGGGTTGACAGTGTGTGTCGTTCCCTAGTGCTGTTCATTAGTGTTTAAGGGTAACACCCGTTACAGGGGTCCATGCCTCTTTTTTAAGTGTTTTTAAATCATGTACTGTTCATTCATCCCTTTTTGCACTGTGTCAAATAAATAAACAAATATATCAATTGCATACCTGAGTGCTCCCATACGGGTTACTTTTTTCTCTTTTCACTCACATACAGTATGTATGTATATACTGTATATATATATATATATATATATATATATATATATATATATATATATATATATATATATATATATATATATATATATATATATACACAGTGTATATATGTATACTGTATATATATAGAGTATATATATATACAGTGTATATATATACAAAGTATATACTGTACAGTATATATTTATTTCTCTTCATGTATTTATTTATTTATTTATTTAGATTTATTTATTAATTGTGGGGCTGCTGTGCGTGATTTTTTTTTATTGGGGGTGAGGGGGGTGTTTGGCCCTTGGTGTGAGTTTACGACTTGCAGCAGCAGCACAATTAATAAATAAATCTAAATAAATAAATAAATAAATAAATGACAATAAATACATTTGAAATACATTTTAATTGATAGTGTAGATGTGCAGGGGGTCTCCGGAGCTGAAGCGCACAGGTTTCAGGTCTGGGGACCCCGTGCCCCCCGAGATACAGGCCCCTTTAGGGGGTGCCGGTATCCCTCTGCTCTGCTTGGTTTACAGGCCGCGATCACGTTATCGGGGCCTTTAACGCAGAGCACTCAGCACTCAGAAACACAGGCCAGGCAGATTTAACACACACACACAATAGGGGGAGGTTTTTTTTACATAGCTTGCAGGGAAGCTTAACGCACACACACAATAGGGGGATAGGGGGAGGGGGTTTTACATAGATTAGAGAGAAGGCAGGGCGTTTTAAAAGCGAGAATAGGGGGAGGGGGTTTTACATAGATTAGAGAGAAGGCAGGGAGTTTTAACACAGACGTGAAAAATATGTATTGAATGTATTAATTGTTTATTATGCCTTAACCCCTTCATTGCCTTAGCGGCTATCCGCTATGGTAATGACGCAGCACTTTCCGTATTTTTAATAATATTGATCAGGAGCAGGGGGGGGGGGGGGTTCCCTGAGCATTAATTTCTGGCTCAGGGAACCCCCTGCTCACTTTACAATATTATTAAAATAATGCTTCTTTACCATAGCGCATAGACGCTAAGGTAAAGAACGAGTGTTTATTTATACTGTATATTGTATGTGTTTTATTGATACTGTACATGTGCAGAGGGTCTCCAGAGCAGAAGCGCACAGGTTTCAGGTCTGGGGACCCCGTGCCCCCCGAGATACAGGCCCCTTTAAGGGGTGCCGGTATCCCTCTGCTCTGCTTGGTTTACAGGCCGCGGTCACGTGATCGGGACCTTTAAACGCAGAGGGATACCGGCACCCCCTAAAGGGGCCTGTATCTCGGGGGCACGGGGTCCCCAGACCTAAAACCAACGCGGTTCAGCTCCGGAGACCCCCTGCACATCTACCCTATCAATAAAAATGTATTTCAAATGTATTTATTGTCATTTATTTATTTATTTTTTGGCGGCTGCTGTGTGTATTTTATTGTTGTGGGTTGCGGGAGGGTGGGTGAATGGGGTATTCGCCCCAACGATGGTTGGGGAGGACTTGCGGGGCGGGGGGGGGGTAGCGGGAGGGCTTAACCCCTTCATGACCGTAGCGGTATTAACTGCTACGGTCGTGTAGGGGTTAAGTGCACCCGCAACCCCCCCCCCTCTCCCGCAAGTCCTAAACTCACACCAAGGGCCAAATACCCCCCTCACCCATCCCCACTACACACAATAAAGCGGGCACGGTGGGTTAACCCCTTCATTGCCTTAGCGGCTATCCGCTATGGTAATGACGCAGCATTTTCCGTATTTTTAATAATATTGATCAGGAGCAGGGGGGGGGGGGGTTCCCTGAGCATTAATTTCTGGCTCAGGGAACCCCCTGCTCACTGTACAATATTATTAAAATAATGCTTCTTTACCATAGCGCATAGACGCTAAGGTAAAGAACGAGTGTTTATTTATACTGTATATTGTATGTGTTTTATTGATACTGTACATGTGCAGAGGGTCTCCAGAGCAGAAGCGCACAGGTTTCAGGTCTGGGGACCCCGTGCCCCCCGAGATACAGGCCCCTTTAGGGGGTGCCGGTATCCCTCTGCTCTGCTTGGTTTACAGGCCGCGGTCACGTGATCGGGACCTTTAAACGCAGAGGGATACCGGCACCCCCTAAAGGGGCCTGTATCTCGGGGGGCACGGGGTCCCCAGACCTAAAACCAACGCGGTTCAGCTCCGGAGACCCCCTGCACATCTACACTATCAATAAAAATGTATTTCAAATGTATTTATTGTCATTTATTTATTTATTTTTTGGCGGCTGCTGTGTGTATTTTATTGTTGTGGGTTGCGGGAGGGTGGGTGAATGGGGTATTCGCCCCAACGATGGTTGGGGAGGGCTTGCGGGGGGGGGTAGCGGGAGGGCTTAACCCCTTCATGACCATAGCGGTATTAACTGCTACGGTCGTGAAGGGGTTAAGTGCACCCGCAACCCCCCCCCTCCCGCAAGTCCTAAACTCACACCAAGGGCCAAATACCCCCCTCACCCATCCCCACTACACACAATAAAGCGGGCACGGTGGGTTAACCCCTTCATTGCCTTAGCGGCTATCCGCTATGGTAATGACGCAGCATTTTCCGTATTTTTAATAATATTGATCAGGAGCAGGGGGGGTCCATGAGCATTAATTTCTGGCTCAGGGAACCCCTGCTCACTGTACAATATTATTAAATCTCTCTCTGCTGCAAACACATCTCGCCCCCAGTATGTGCAGTAATTTACTGAACATGTACTGTAGAATAAATGCATAGTTTTATTTATTCGGGTTTATTACACAGTATACTGTTCGGCCGGAAAACATCAACATACTGTACAGCACAATATTATCCATCGAAATCCCCCCATTAGCCGTTTTCTTTTCTGAGGAAAAACAAAATGAAAAGTTTTAATGTACAGTAATGGTCAGCCCCCTAAAGAAGTACCCAGCCAGCCCCACCAAAATAATACGGCAAAAATACAGTACTCACCATACTGTATTACTAAATTTCCCATTCAGCTTGCGCCGGCGCCGGCCCACTTCCAGTCCAGCTTTCATCATCACCCACGTCGATAGTTTGCAGAGGGACTAGCCCACCTGTAGTCAGCGGGAAATCGCTTAGGTACATGCAAGCTTCATCAAAACTGGCTGCGAAATCCATCTCAGAGTTGTCACCGACGGCGGGGTGCTGCTGCTGGTTCTGGTTCTGGTTCTGGCGCATTGCTTGGCAGGGACTGTCGCTTCTTATTTCGTTTTAACACGACCCTTCGCCTTTTGCCGCCTCCATTATCATAGATACGGGAAAAACCCTGTGACACACACCAATACCCTCCAACAAATTGGGGCTCAATACGGTGAAAACAGGGGTCACTACATAACCTTTTCCTTATTGCCCGCTTCCACAAATGAGGAGTTGGCGAAAATCTGTAAAAGTCATAGTTTTCGATAAAATACTGATAAATTTGAACAACTGTTGCCATCTTATCCTCTGTTGCATTAATAGCAGCCCATATCAAATAAGCATAACTTCTGTCAGGTTTTTGGAAAGCGGGCTCCACTTGAACACTCATGTCTCTGTAGAATAGTGTAAGCGAAAATGATCTTTGTCTTTATTTAATACAGTACTGTATGTAAAGCCTAAATTGATACATTTTTTGCAACTCTTCCTTCAGTCTCAAGGACAAGTTACAATACTGTAGCATACTGTACTGGGATAAAGTATCTTTTTTTGTAAACGAAACAACTTGCAAAGCCCACACATTACTTAAGTCATGAGTTTATGCCATCTGGTGGACAAACGAAACATTGCAGCCTAGTAAATTCTTCTCGTTATCATTTAACAGATCAGTCCCCCGTCAGCCAGGCATGAACCGTGGCTGGGAAGGCAAACGCAACGCAGCATGCAAGAGGTGAGCAGCGGCGGATTCCAGGTATCTGCCAGGTACAAACCGGGCATTTGCTCGAATAAAGTGTGTCGGTGCAGTATGATTACTGTACCGGATAGAGAGTATACGCCCTATTCTATGCAGATGTGGGACTGAATGCTAGATGAAGGCCCCAAGATCTATGTCTATGTTCAGTCCTCTAGGGGCTAGAGTCTTCAATCTATAGATCCAGTATGTCTCCCGTTGACAAAGCTTCTGGAGTCTATCTCCCCCTCTCCAGTGTTTATTAACCCTTTCAATCCCCTTATAACTAAGCCCATCTGGGTTTCCTCCATGGTGTAAGCTGAAATGCCTTGACACATTATGTGTCATCACCTGTTTTCGTATGTTGCCCATGTGTTCCAGCACACGGACTCTCAGGGGTCTCGAGTCCACATGGGCAAACAAGTAGGTAAACCACATAATCCATCCGACAATTTATCATTTGTTTAATTTTGAAATGTTCTTTCGTAGCATTTGAGGTGAAAAGTGTTTTATCCCCTTCTGTTACCTGTTTACAGGCCTTGCAGCTATGACAGCCATAAAAACCTACTGATAGGGATAACCAGTTGTTACTTGTAATCTCTTTCCTAAATGTGCTTGGTGCTAATTTTGATTTTATGCATGGTGCTTTTCGGAAGATTACTTTGGGTACTTCAGGGATGTGTCCTATTAAAACTGGGTCTTTCTGCACCACATGCCAATGCTTCTAAATTATGTCTCTGACTTTGGCTGCATCTGTGCTGTAGGTGGTGACGAAGGCTGTATTGAAACCTGCATCTTTCTTTTTTATAGATGGTTTCAATAGATCCCCTCTTGGTATTGATTCTGTTCTTTTAAAAGCTGCCTCCACTACCTTGGGTTGATATCCACGTTCCAGAAACCTCCCCTGTAGTACATGAGATTGTTCTTTAAAAATTGTGTTATCGGAGCAATTCCTCTTAATTCTCCTAAACTGGCCATAAGGGATGTTGTTAAGCCACTTTGGATGGTGGCAACTTGAGTTTAAAAGGAAATTATTTGCGTCTGTGGTTTTAAAATAGGTCTTAGTTTTGATTTCATCGTGCTCTATATATATAGTAAGATCCAAAAAGTTAATCAATTCCTTACTATGCTCCGATGTGAATTCCAAATTTATTTGGTTACTGTTAATATACTTAATAAATTCCCCTAGAGTGTCTTCGCTTCCCTTCCATAGAAATAACACATCATCGATATACCTATGCCAGGAGACCAGGTTTGCGCCGAATGGATTATTGGACCAAATATTATTGTCCTCCCAGTCTGCCATAAAAATATTGGCAAAACTGGGAGCAAACCTCGTCCCCATAGCAGTCCCGCATAGTTGAAGGTATATCACGTCGTTAAACCAAAAAGCGTTATGTTCCAGGATAAAAGTTATGCTGTCTAAAATAAACGTACGCTGTTCTTCCTGTATAAGTGTGTCTTTGGAAACTGCTCTCTGTACTTCTCCTACACCGTCTGAATGTTTAATACTAGTGTAAAGTGATTTGACATCGCATGTAACAAATATATAGTCTTCCTGCCAGTTGATCTCATTCAGTATGTTCAAGACCTTGGTGGTGTCCTTCAGATAAGATCTACCTGCTGTTGCATATTTTTGGAGGAAAATATCAAGGTACTCTGAAAGGTTTTGTGTCAGTGAGCCGATACCTGATATTATCGGTCTCCCTGGGGGGGCTTCTAAACACTTATGTATTTTAGGGAGAAAGTAGAACACTGGTAGTATGGGTTTATCACAATTGATATATCCCCACTCTTTTTTATTGAGTATTCCCAGAGACTTCCCTTTATTTAGTATTAAGTCTAATTCTTCCTTATATTGTTTTGTCGGATCTCTGTTGAGAACCCGATATGTCCCCGCATCCCCTAAGATGCGGCCTGCTTCCTTGAGATAGTATTCTGTGTCCATCACCACCACTCCCCCCCTTTATCCGCTGGTTTGATGGTGATGGACCTGTCCTCTGTTAACTCTCTCAGGGCTTCCTTTTCTTCTTTGTTTAAGTTGTCCCTTGGTATTTTATTCTTCCCTACTAGTGTTTCTAAGTCATCAGATACAAGTTTGTGATAAACCTCTAGGTAGTGCCCCTTACTGGTACTTGGATTAAATTTAGATCTTTCCTTCAGTTCTGAGTGGATAAAACCATCTCCGGTGTCACTGCTCTGTGTAGTGATCTGGCTGTCTCCTAACACTTCCCTACTCTGTGCATCTTTATTGAGAAAAAATCTTTTTATGGTGAGCTGTCTCAGGAACTTGTTAGCGTCTAAAAACATTGTAAAACCACTTGGTTTAGCTGCTGGAGCAAAGTTCAGACCTCTAGCTATGAGGTCTTTTTGTGAATCTGTTAGTGTCGTCTTACTTATATTAAAAACCCCTTTCACTTGTTTTGTTTTTTCTCATTGCTTCCTTCTTCCCCTTTTTCCTCTCTTTCTCTTTTTCTCCCTTGTTGTCTTTCTTCTGTGTCCTTGTTCGTTAAAGTCTCGAATCTGTTCTGTGTGTGGGGGTGGTGAGGGGGACTTTGGCCTAAAAAAGCTACCGCATTCCCTTGCTTGGTTCTCTCCCATACCGGGCTTTTAATTGGAGATCGACTCACATTCCTCCTATCCCCTGTTTCTTCTGCTCTGTGTCTTGACCTCTCCCTCCTATTTATATAATCCTCTCTTTCATCACTCCAGTAGGGTTTGTCTCTCCTATCTTCACTCTCTCTCCTGTTTCCCCTATCATACTCTGGCCGCCTTCCCCTTTCTCTAGTTCTTTCTCTGCTCCGATATTCTCTTCTGTACTGATAACCTCTATCCCTTGGTTCAAATCTCCTTTCTTCCCTGGGATAGTACAGTAGGTATTATTAGGGTGATGCGATCTATTTTGCTGATACTCTCCTCTATCATAGGCTTTTTTAATCTCTCTCTCTCTCCTGTTTGCCTCTCTGTGTTCATCTTTTTCTTTTCTGATAGGTTGGGGGGGTGGGGGTGGGGGGTGAGGTGGATCCTTAATATAACTCTCTTGTTTTGTTTTCTTAGTATCAATTGAGTAGGTCCTTTGCCTCCTTGGTGTGTATGTACTCCCATCCCATCCCATCATTTTTTATTGGAATGTATTTTTTATTGGGATTTTTTATTGGAATACATTTTTTATTGGAATGCATTTGGAGCTTTTTAATTCACTTTTCATTGGACATGTTGCCTGAATATTTTTGTGGCCAAAAGGCTTCTTAGGATTGTTCCAAATTTTATAATATTCAATATTTAAGTTATTCAATTAAAGGGCAGAGAGCAGATTTAACTCGCAGTTTTTTGGACCTAGAATTGTATTTTAGAAATTTAGCTAATGAATATAAATTGTCGTATTTAAAACAACTCCTGTAGGAAAGAGACTGTATAGGATTTTAAATTAAATTATTTTACATTATTCTTCTAGCATTAGATTATGTGTATGTATGTAGCACGGTATTGTCCGCGTTTCATTAAGCAGTAATTATTTGGATCATATGACTTAACATGAGCTTAAAAAGGCTCAGACACTTAAACCTTTTATGAAGGATAAATGAAACATTTAAAATGAACTAAGTTTAAACTCCATCATACTGAACCTTAACATATCTAGAGATATGGGGCACCAATTGCAGGTGTATATTACACATCACTAACTAGCAACCCTCTATATCATAGGACACAATGTTAGTTCATAAAGATAAGAACAATATCTATTTAAGACGAGTCATTAAGTGAATTAAATGTTTCCAAAGTTTGGATTTTATTATATGTTCGAGCAAATAGCATTTGAATTGAGCATTTATTAAATGATTGCATTAACTAATTTGTATGCACCATAGGCAGACTTTGAGGCCTAGAAGTATAGAAAATGAAGTGATAAGGGAGGTGGCTTTAGGGTGACGGTAGGATTGGTCACTGAGGGACTATATATATCAAGGAGTCCAAGTCAAACCTAACTACGGAGCCTGAGGAAGCCCAAACGAGGGTGAAACGCGTAGCTCAAAACCCTAGAGCCTTTTGGATGTTTGTGGCCTCCGTCAGGAGTAGGAAGCAGGACCACAGCTCAACGCCCGGACGCGGGAAGAGTCAGCTGAGAGCCTAGCTACCTGCGCGAGTTCCTGCAAGGACTGGCCTTCTGTGCTACACTTGGTTGTATAAACCGAGCGCTTTTTAGATCGTTTTATATGTTTCTATATGTTTTTTTGTTCATTAAAGTATAATGTAGTTTACAGCTTTTCGTTTCTGGCTATTCTATGCTTGGCAGCAAAGGTGGATTTTGAAGCAGGAGTTTTCAAGATACCCATTCACGGCGTGAGCTCACACGTGGCCATGTGAGTATCTTTACTTATATTTTATATTTCTTCCCCTTCCCCATCCATTGACTCACTGTGTGGATGAGTAGGGTTCTGTGTGCACCCCTGCGTAGGAGGAGGTTAAAGAAACCCCCCCCACCGAGTGCACTCACACTTGCCCGTGTGAGTGCTTGCAGTATTTACTGCATATATTTTGTATAACCATTTGAACAGTACTTATATATGAGTGTATTATTTGTCCCTCAATCTGTACTTATTTTCTTGCTCCGAGGGAGACACCATATGGTTGAAACCCCCTGAGGAACTAAAGGGACGTGCTTTTGGATAGAAGCAGAAGAACATCCACAAGAGAAGAAAGGAGTAAGAAGAAGACGAGGAAAGAGACACTTACGGGACAGTACTTACACAAGGCCGTGTAAGTGTTTAAATTATTATTATTATATACCACCATCCCTGCACCGATTAATCTAGGATTATATATATATTTTTATTCATTCACATTGGATATATACATCATCTCTCAAACCTGTGCTCCCCCCTATGTTCCCCTTTGTCTTTCAGTAAGTGTATACAGTAGTTAGTTTTTTCTTTACAGAGAGAGCAGCACCAGCCATCAGGTTACAGTACATAGAATTTAACAGTAGTCAGAGTATATAGTAGTTCCAGTACAGTATACAGTAGACTAGTTTGACAGTACTACAGTAACTGCCTACTAACTGCTCCATTTTTTTCTTTCCAGAGAAAGCTGCACCAGCCACCTACAGTAGTTCTGCCATAATACAGTTCAGTACGCACATACAGTACAGTACAGTATCTGCACTGATTTTTGGTTTTCTTGTCGTTCCAGGAAAAAGGGTGGCCTAGGGGGAGATGGGGGCGTTGTGTCCAGTCAAATCTGCTTGTACAGTCAAATGTACAGTATATAAACAGCAGTAATGATGTACACAAAACCTCTCCTCTCTCAATGAACTAATGTACTGCAGACAGAATGAGGAAAAGATAAAGACGGAAAAATAATTTTACTATACAGTATATAGTATATACAGTATATTATACAGTACATTACAGTACTGTACTGTATATAGTATTAAATAATATTCTTATAAATGTGCATTACTCATGTTTCCCCATGTTTTACAAATGTTTTCCAAATGGTTATCCAATTTCAAGCTGCCAAAAGAACTTAATAAAGACTGCATTATGTATTATTCCTGATTATTTTTATATTTGTATTTTTTGGTTCCTGATAAAATAAAATAAATATTTATTCACTTTCCTGCTAATCATAATCATTGACAGCCACCCCTACAGTGCACCAATGAATAAGAATGTTTTGTAAATGTTTCTCCGATTCAACCCGCTCAGACCCACAGAACGGATTATTTTAAATTATACTTATATATTTATATATTTTTATTTTAAAGATATTAAAGAATGTACTATATTGTATTTAAAACATGTGACTGACTGACAAATGTTTTCACACCCTGATGAAATACAGTAACAGTTTACTCTCAATTCTTACAGTGCTGTGCATATCAGATTTAAATTTCAAATTCGAGAGGGGATTTTCCAAAGCGTTACCGTTAAAACAACAGGCCTCTAAGGGTTGGGGAGGGGGATGGTGTGATTAGACGCAGGCGTACTGAGTGTTTGTAGCTCGGCTATGGGCGGATTAAGAACACCATGGCAATATGCAGAAGATTAACGACCCAGTGGAGAGAGGGGGTTGGTAGGATAGGGTGACTCAGCCGATTGACGCTTGGCTAGGGAGGGATTAAAAACTCTGGAGGTGTGTGGCTGAAATAGTTAACAGCACTGTAATTTCAAAAGGCAGTTCATCATAATAATTTGATGAATAAACCCCCAAAGACAACCCCCAAATACAGTACATAAAAAGCAAGTCACTTTAACTCCCTTTGCCCCATGCACCAAAAACAAACAGTAGATTTTATATACAGTATATATATATATATATATATATATATATATATATATATATATATATATACAGTACTGCATATACTGTATACTGTATTATAAATAAATATTCACACAGTATAAACGTCCATTTTTCAGGTATCTCCATGTTTTACAAATGTTTTGTGGCAGAAGAATTTAATAAAGGCTGCAGTATGTATTATTGTGTGTTGATGGTTAGAATTGCTATGCACTTTAAATGTTTCATTAGGAACACCATCACTTGACCCCAACAGGGTCCGAGCAGTAATGGCAGCGAGAAAGGGTCACGCCGGAGAGGAGGGTCCTACCATTGAGTGTAATGGCAGAGAAAGCTTTGAACCGGCTAAGTCAGAATGAGCAGAAACCGGGAACCCACAACTCCGTTTCTGTTCAACCTAGAGGGCTCAGATTCGGTCACCATGTAGTCCTAGTTGCGGCAGGATTGCATGGCAAATTGCGACCCTCTCGTGGCAACAGAACAGAGTCAGGGTAATGTTAAAGTTCAGGTTTCTGCCATTGACTTGCATGGCAGAAAATAAAGCCACTTTGGTAATGTGCTTTTAAACTGTCTTTTGGTATCTCCGGTTCCAGGGGTCGTGCAAGGTTGATATTTTGCCACTATGGCAAGGGTCCTCCCGCATGAGGACCAGGCGAATTTCTACCCGCTCAGACCCACAGAACGTATTATTTTACATTATATTCGCACAATTGGCGTGGGAACTACATAGGGCCTTGGTCAAGTTCACGGGCAATTGGCGTGGGAACTTCTGTTCTAGGGCACCTAGAAATAAAATTATTTTTGCCCATAGATGTTAGGCACTTTATACCACTGTACAGTATACTGTAGAAGACACATAATGAAACGATACTGAACATGTAGAATAAATGCATAGTTTTATTTATTCGGCTTTATTACATAGTATACTGTACGGCCGGAAAACATCAGCATATAGTACAATATTATCCATCGAAATCCCCCCATTAGCTGTTTTCTTTTCTGAGGAAAAACAAAAAGAAAAGTTTTAATGTACAGTAATGGTCATCCCCTAAAGAAGTACCCAGCCAGCCCCACCAAAATAATACGGCAACAATACAGTACTCACCATAGAATTTCCCATTCAGCTGGCGCCGGTGCCGGTCCACTGCCAGTCCAGCTCTCTTCATCATCCACGTCGATAGTTTGCAGCGGGACTAGTCCACCTATAGTCAGCAGGTGAGGCTGGAAATCGCTTAGGTACATGCAAGCTTCATCAAAACTGCACGCGAAATCCGACTCAGGCTCAGCGTTGTCACTGACAGTGGGACGGTCATTGGAAACCAGTGCTGGTGCTGGTGCATTGCTTGGCAGCGACTGTCGCTTCTTAGTTGGTTTTAACATGACCCTTCGCCTTTTGCCGCCTCCATGATCATAGATACGGGAAAAATCCGGTGACACACACCAATACCCTCCAACAAATTGGGGCTGAATACGGTGAAAACAGGGATCGCTATATAACCTTTTCCTTACTGCACGCTTCCACGTATGAGGAGTTGGCGAAAATTTGTAAAAGTCATAGTTTCCGATAAAATACTGATACATTTAAGCAACTGTTGCCATCTTATCATCTGTTGCATTAATCGCGGCCCATATCAAATACACGTAACTTCTGTCGGGTTTTTGGAAAGCGGGCTGCACTTGAACACTCATGGTGGGTCTCTGGAGAATAGTGTAACAGAAACTGAAACTGGTCTTTGTCTTTCTTTAATATGAAAAGCCTAAATTGATACATTTTTGCAACTCTTCCTTCAGTCTCAAGGCCAAGGCCAAGTTACAATAGCACACTGTGGTACAGTATCTTTTTTAAACGAAACACCTGCAAGCCGACACATTACTGATTCGGCGCATTACAATTCATGAATTTCTGCCATCTGGCGGACACGAGAAGCATTGCAGCCTATTAAATATGAACCATTATCAATAAACGCATCAGCCGGGCATGACCCGTGGCTGGGAACGCAAGGTGAACGCGGCATGCGCCAAGTGAACAGCGTCGCATTCCAGGAACCAGCCAGGGACAAACCGGTGATTTGTTAGAATAAAAGCTGCCGCAACAGTAACTCGCCCTTGTGTAATTCCTACGAGTCATGAAAGAAATTGAAATTGCATTCGTAAGAGGTTTTTCCTGCCTTAGACAATTCTGCTGACCTTAGGTTCTGTTATCTGACAGATACAGTACACACAGAGGGCTAAACAGGGTTACTTCTTAAAGTCAGAAGGTCAAGGGGCCCACATTATGGTAATATATAGGATAAGAATATAGCACATGCAGCATATTTATGTATCAATATGTATTTTTGTATAAATCACCATATTGTTTTTTATCTCTAAGCCAGCCCCCTTAAAGGGTGTATTACTCATTTTGAAATGTATAAAAATGTGATACCAAGCAATATGTTTTCAGAGGCATGAGTTCATTTTTTAATTCCCTCTCACTTGTACCTTGGTGCAGATAAACTCACGTTGATACTTTGAACCCTTGACTCATTGATTTTATTTCTACGCTTTCACAGATGGCGCCCCTTGAATAGGGACCCAACACCTCGGGACCAGGAGACCCCAGACGGAGCAGCTGCCTACTTTACTCAAACATGCACACTTGGAATAAGGTATGGCTTTATCCTTTTTACCAGAAAAAAGCCATTAGATTAATTGTTTGAGTAATCTGTAGACAGTTTGTTCTTTATGGGCAACCTACCTGAGTGACGGGACACCCTGTATCACGTGAGTTTATCAATATTATACTGATCAGGTATTGTTATTGTTGTTTTATATTATTGCCATAAACTCAGGTTATATCGTGTGCCGCTAAATAGCAGGGCCAAGTGGGGGCCCGGAAGGTATAATAGTTACTAAGGTGGAAAGTCTCCTAAACCTGGGGAGAGAACTATTGTTAAGGAACAGCAGGTAACTATTTTTTAATACCACTGGTCCTTAACTCTATATTCTACTTATATTATACCAAGTGATGGGGCACCTTATTGGTACCCGATCGACTGGCGTTGATCAGGGATAGGTCAGATTATACCATGTGCCACTAAACGGCAGGGCCAAGTGAGGGCCCGTAAGGTATAATACTGTAGTTATAAGGTGGAAAGTCTCAAAAACTTGGAAAGAGAAATTTTGTTCAGGAACAACAGGTGACTATTTTTGTTAATATCACAGGTCCTTAACTCTATATTCTACTTATATTATACCAAGTGGTGGGCACCTTATTGGTACACAATCGACTGGCGTTAATCGGTGTAATGCAGGAGAATTATGGGGAACCTACAGTAGAGGCAACGTTTATTCTAACATTTGCCGTAAACTAGCCGTGTTACATTCTGGGTATGTGCTGGGTATGTGCTGGGTATGTTCTGGGCTAGTTTGAGGCACGTTTAAGGTATTTCTGCATTGACTAACGACCCATAGGATTAACACAGCAGGGATCCCTGGCAGTCCAATTCAGTTTGAATGGGACTGCCAGGGACCCCCGCTGTTCATCTGATAGGCCATTAAGCAATGCAGAAATGCTGGGGCTAGTTTAAGGAAAGTTTAAGGCATGTATTCAGAATTTACTGCTGCGGCCGAGTTTATTCGAGCATTTGCCCGTTCTCGGCCGCAGCAGTAACCTGGCGCGCGCCGGAGGGTGCCGGGCGCGCGCCGAAGCAGCGGAAGAGCGCCCTCCGATCGGGGCGCTCTCCCTCCCGCTGCCGGGTCCGCCGGGTCCCCCGGAACCCCCTGCAGCCGTCCCCCACATCGCGGGACACCAGGGCTCCCTCGGGGAGCCCTGGACGCGCGTGCAGGGGGCGCTGGCACCCGATGACGCGTGACCGCGCATCGGTGACGCGCGGCACGCCGAGGGAGTGGGGCTAGCAAGCCGGGGCATCCCCCGGCTTGCGGAACTAGCCCTGCTCGAATAAATCGTGTCAGTAGTGTACTTGGGTGTTTCCTGGTTTTTTTGGGGAATTGCCACTGGTTTTTGTTAGAATAAGAGTTGCCTCTACTGTGCATTCTCAGTCGCCGGCGAAGGGTACATCGCTTGAAATTATGTGTGGACTTTATGGCAATAAAATGTTTTAAAAATGGATATTTAGTGGAGCAGAGTATATTAAATAAGAAGGAAAGGGAAACATATCAGGCTCTGTTTTGAAAATAGCTGCAGCATTAGTGGACATCCCCCTTTCCTCATCCCCCTTCCCTCACCTTTTTTTCACTGAAAAGTCACAGGACTTGCATGTCTGTGAGACATGGAAGTTAATTATTAACCTAGGAAGAAATGGCTTGAATTGAAGAATGTTAATGTAGTTTTTAAGGAATGAATGCATTAATACTGCATGGAAAAAGGGGACATCCTCTTTAAATGTTTTTTGTTTGTTTGTTTTTGTCTTAGAAAGTTCATAGTAACTAGTTTGAGGGCATAATAATATACATGTCATGGAGTGAAGTGTTTGTGTGTCACTCTGATCGTTATTGTATGTATGTATGTATGTATGTATGTATGTATGTATGTATGCATGTCTTTATTCATATAGCACGATTAGTGTACATAGCGCTTCACATTATCACGTGTAGTACTAATCATAAAAATAACAAATAATACAAATAACAGATCGTAATGATTTTGAATGGAATAATAATAAGGGTTAAAATAAACCTATACCACAAAATGCAAAAAGCTACTTCCAATATGACAAAAATACACAGTGCAATACTTTATATCTCTTGTAAAAGGGTCATTTAAGTTTAACCCTTTTGTCAAAGTGTATTAAGCCTTCTGCCATTTACAAGGCATGTCAGTAGCATTTAAAATAAACCTAGGAAGCATTGTATGTTAAAGTTTGTTAGTGTAATGTTTTAAAAGAAAATGTAAAATTTGGCAGTTAAAAAAAAAAATTATTTACACCCTGACTCAAGTATGAATTTGTATTTGTTACTGTAGCAAATTTTTGTTCTTCCTGGACATGGGAGATACTGTGTTACAATATTTAAATGATCTATTGATACAAATAAAATATGAAGTAGGATATAAGGAAGTATTAACTAAAGTTTTGTATATGCTGATTTAGAGGAGTCAGGACTGAAGCGAGGTATATCTAGAATGCAAAGTTTTAAAAAGTAAATGTTTATTTTTTATTGTTGTAATAATAATAATAATATTAAACAAAAGAAAGAGTCTGATCTTATGGAGTAAGGAAGCTTTATTGAGTTTTACCCTTACCCACAGGATTAATAGAATGTTGAACTTTTGTTAATTGCCCGTAGAAAGTAGAATGAATGTTGATGGAAGATAAACTCAGAGATCGTGTGTGTGTGTGTGTGTGTGTGTGTGTGCGTGCGTGCGTGCGTGCGTGTGTGTGTGTGTGTGTGTGTGTATGTGTGTGTGTGTAAGAAAGATAAGGAAATAGAAATAAATAGTAAATAAAACAATAAGATTTTTGTTTTATAGGAAGGGTTGCAAGATGGTTTTGTTTTTGTTTTTTAGTTATCAAGGTTTCTCTGTTCAAACTTATAATAGGAAACTAACGGTTTGTTTTCTTAAATACACTGCTCTTGTCTGATTTTTGAACAGCAGTCATTTAAAAGAGGGAAGGTTAAAAGTAGCCAAGTGGGCTGGCCCCCCTCCTCCAGCTTAAGGGTTGTACAAAGACCACGTTCCAGGCATGAAAAGTTAACTAGAAGCTGAGAAAGAAAAAAAAATGTTTAAAAGCAGCTTAGTTATAGTATGGGGAAAGAGAATGATTCTGTAATTTATTTAATTTTAGACTGAGTTTCCAGGATCAAACAGGTCTGTTTTCGGTTTTTATCTTATTTTTTGTAAAGTTCATTTTGCTCTGTATCAGAGAAGTGTGAAATTATGCTTATTTATTGTGCTTTCTGTTTTTGTATCCATTTTAGGATAAATACCTCATAGTTTATGGGCGTCTCCCAGCAACAGTACTGGGTACGTCTGCTCTGCTGCACCAGTACGGGTTAAATTATTTCCCAAAGCTGTCCTCCCCAGAATTGGCCAACACCCACTCAACAGAAAAGGGGGTTGGCATAGTCCCTATTATGGAGGAATTATTACAAGAAGGAGTTATAATCCTCACATGCAGTATCCAAATTACTTCTATGCAGAAACCAGTAAACACATTTCAATTCTGTTTGTTCTAATTAGGAGATGTTTGGGAATTTTTTGAAGATGTTGGTAAAAGCTTACAAGCACATGATATGTCAGGGACAATCACCAATTGTTGTATTTTTTTTTTGAGATACCATAAAAAATTAATCCTGAATAGGGTTGTATGGAGTTCCATTTTTTAGCTCTAAGCTGCCTCAACTTGTATAGCAGTCAGTGTATACAGCTTAACCCCGTTATAGCGTGGTCCTCGGGGGCCACCCGCGACCACCGCGTTATAAACGGGGTTGCGGAAAAAAATGGCCGTGTTTGCCGGAGGGGGAAAGCTGAGAACTTTCCCAGCATTGCCAGACCCGGTGGGGCAGCGGCAACAGCCCACATCACTTACCTGGCATCTGGCAGCTCTTCTCCCTGTCTCTGCTTCCTGCTTCTGCTTCTGCTTCCGTCTTGCGAGAGCAAGCTCCCTTAAAGAGACACTGTGTCTCTGTGTGTGTCTCTTTGTGTCACACTCACAGCACACTGCATACACTCACAGCACACTGCATACACTCACAGCACACTGCACACACTCACAGCACACTGCACACACACACACACACTGACACACACACACAGTCTCACACAGTCAAATACTGCACCGACACACTTTATTCGAGCAAATACCCAGTATGTACCTGGCAGATACCTGGAATGCGCCGCTCCTCACCTCTGACAAGCCCCGTTGCGTTTGCCTTCCCAGCCTGGGTTCATGCCTGGCTGACGGGCGGCTGATCTGTTAAATGATAATGATTAGGATTTAATAGGCTGCAATGCTTCGCTTGTCTACCAGATGGCATAAATTCATGAATTGTAATGCAGTATATATATATATACTGTGCAGTATTGCAGCCAGCGGGAATAAAATGCTTCAATCCCTGCCTGGAAAATACCTCAATGCACTCGGGCAGAAAACAGTCACAAACCTCAATACACCCGGGTATACCCGAATTCGTGGGACTAGCCGAGCTCGAATAAAGTGTGTCGCCAGTGTACACACACACACACACAGAGACACACTGTCTCTTTAAGGGAGCTTGCTCTCGCAAGACGGAAGCAGAAGCAGGAAGCAGAGACGGGAGAAGAGCTGCCAGATGCCGGGTAAGTGCTGTGTGCTGTTGCTGCTGCCCCACCGGGTCTGGGAACGCTGGGAGAGTTCTCAGCTTTCCCCCTCCGGCGGACACGGTACCACCACAAAAAAAATTGGCCGATAAAAAAAAAATGATGACGTCATTTAAAGGCAATGAAAGCACAGCCAATTAGAATGGCTGTGCTTCGATTTCCTTTAAGATGACGTCATGAAAAGAAAGATGACCGGCCTCACATGGTACAGTAGCCAATCAGAGCATGGGAAATACATCCCAACTCTGATTGGCTCTAGTACCATGTGACAGGCTTTCAATGACATCACATCCGTTCTCCCCCAAGCCTCTGTCACATGGTCTACTAGAGCCAATCAGAGTTGGGATGGAGTTCCCACGCCCTGATTGGCTACCGTACCATGTGAGGCCGGCCATCTTTCTTTTCATGGCATCATCTTAAAGGCAATTGAAGCACAGCCATTCTGATTGGCTGTTGCTTTCATTGCCTTTAAATGACGTCATCATTTTTTTTTAAAGAACAAAGCACATGGTTTTCACGGCCCAATCAGGGCCGTGGGAACCATATGACGAAAATGTGACGTCATAGGCCTTTAAAAGCCTATGTCGTCTCATTTTAGAGCCACACGGCGTGGAGGGAGGACCTCCCCTCAAAGAAGAAGGCCGGGGCATGGCTGCGGAACAGAAGAAGAGAGGAAAAAGAATACAGATGAAGACTCCACAGACGGAATGGATTACAAATAGAAGTCACAGACCCCTGGATTATTATGGTTTATTTTTTTATGGTTTATTATTTTATGGTTTATTATTTTATGGGTTCTTGTGCGTGGATTGGTTTGAGAGTAAGCAGTATCAACGGGAGTCCGTGAGTGGGACAAGTAATGGTAAGTTTACAAAAGAAATTTATTTTATTTAGCTTTTACAGGTTTTGAATTTTTTTTAATGTGATTGATTTTATTTTTATGTCCATTTATTGCCTCTGTATTTATGTATGTTCCTATGGATATACATAATACAGAGCAAATAAAAGGTTGTATTGCTCATGTTTGCTTGCTTTTTTTGATGCATTTTTAACTGTATTTTGCAGCTTGGTGTGCAAATGTGTTTGCTATGGTTTATTTCAGGATGGTCGTGCTTGCTTTTTAATAGTGGCTTATTGTTGGTTAGATTTAGTTGATTGATGGTAATTTATTTCTGATTCCTTGTTTTGTTTCTAGGATTTGAATAATGATTTGTGTACAGTAATTGATTTGGATTGTATTGTTATCGTTTTGTGAATGGATTCATTTATGGTAATTTATTTATTTTATTTTATTTAGAGCATTGCTTGGTTGGCATACAGTACTGTAGTGTTGTATGTGTAAGAATGTACCAGTACTGTATTGCGGTGGTAGTAAGTACAGTAGAACTGTATTTATTTTATTACTGGTATGCTACTGTAGTTAATGTGTTTAATAATGGGCCAAATAATCTATTATCCATATCTGAATAATAGTTATTTGGCCCATTAATGTAATGTACTGTACAGTATGTGTGTTTGGTGGTACGGGGGGGGGGTCATTTATTTAAATGTACTGTACTGTGTAGGCCATGTTTTAGGTTTTTCACACACAGGGTTGGCACCTGTGCCTTAACCCCTTCATTGCCTTAGCGGGCATTGCTAAGGTAATGAAGCTGCTTACATTTTTAATTTTTATTTATTGTGTGCGTGAGCAAGGGGTCTCCTGAGCTGAACAAAGTTTATTTCAGCCTTGGAGACCCCCTACTTCCTGAGTTACAGGCCCAGATATGGGGTGCCCGTATCCCTCTAGTCCCGCGGTCACGTGACACTCAATTTTAACATGGCGGGTATACCGGCACCCCATAACTGGGCCTGTAACTCGGGAAGTAGGGGGTCTCCAAGGCTGAAATAAACTTTGTTCAGCTCAGGAGACCCCTGCTCACGCACACTATGAATTAAAATAAAATGTAAGCAGCTTCATTACCTTAGCAGCTTCCCGCTAAGGTAATGATTTTTTATTTGGAGGGGAGGGGTTGATACTTGTGTGGGGAGCAGGGGGTCTTCTGAGCTAAATAAAGTTTATTTCAGCCTTGGAGACCCCCTACTGCCCAAGTTACAGGCCCAGTTATGGGGTGCCCGTATCCCTCTAGTCCCGCGGTCACGTGACACTCAATTTTAACATGGCGGGTATACCGGCACCCCATAACTGGGCCTGTAACTCAGGAAGTAGGGGGTCTCCAAGGCTGAAATAAACTTTGTTCAGCTCAGGAGACCCCCTGCTACAAAACTGTAATATTAGAATTGTAATGAAACCCCCGCGATCGCCTGTGAGAGGCGCGCAGTTAGAGGAACTGATTCAGACTCTCTTTCTGCGTGTCTATTACACACAGGCAGACGACGATAGCATTCACACAGCAGGGGTCCCTGCTTTGGGAAGCTAATGCGCCGCGGTCAGTTCTCTAAACACAGCAAGCTTTGTCCCCGTTGTGATCACGGTTTCCCACATTAATTGCCGCGTTAAGTGTTCGAATAACTGCCGCTGCATCAGTACATGGATGTCAAATGTTATGCGAACCGTTGTTCATGATGTGTAAACTGAAAATTAAATTTAAGTTGAAAAAAAAAAAAAAGATTGAAGTGATCAATATCAGACACGGGCATATTCTCACTGAAGATATCAGTACTGAGTGGACGGGAAACCTCCAAACAGTAGTTGATACTTACCGCAGTAATCTTATCAAATATAAGAGGGAGAAGCTCAAGCAGGTGACTGCCGAATACAAGGAATGGCGGGTGTACTGATGGCTACTTGTCATGTCGGATTCTGCCCAGGGCAGGCAAATACTAAGGAGGAATTATACAAAATTAAGAAAAGCTGCAACCACAGGATATCTACAAGTGATACTTCAGACAGACAGGATACCAACTTCACATTGTAAGAATTCTGCTTGATCCGTGCCGGGTTTTGACTACGGTGCAGGTTTTCTGTCTCTTCTGCCCTTTCTGCTCTCTGTGGCCATTTTGGGAACCAGAAGCCTGCTTTATAAAGCTTCAGTTACCATAGGGAGTCGCTGAACAAAGTGTGTATTTGCAGCTCCTGTTGGTCTTTGCAGTTTCGCCTTACACTCTTGCCTGTTTTGAATTATTATTGCTGACCCCAGACCATGACCCCGACCTCACTGTCTTCCATCTGCCTTGACCTCCGCTTGCCTCCTCGATTTTGCCCCTCTGCCAACAATCCTGACCTCTGCCTGTCCCCTGGACTTTGCAACTATTCCACCAGCCCTGACCCCTGCTTCCATACCGACTACAGAAACTCTTACAGGACTCAGTCCCTGGGTTGTTGTTGTTTTATTTATATCCCTACCTCAGCCCTGCAGGTTCGCCTCCTGATTTGAGATGAGAACCGTCACACACATATGCTTTTTAAGAGTCAGGCACAGCAGCACATTCAAAGCCTCCACTCCCCGAGTCCGACGTCGGGGAGCAATCAGGCGATGTACTGTAGCAGGAAACTCAAGGTTTCTGCCAAGGCAGTCCAAGGACAGGGGTGCACGAGGGGATGATGAAAGAGAGTGTAGTTTATAATATTTCTACACAATATTGACTGCGATGGAATTGAGTTTCCAGAGTAAACGACTCTCATACCCGTGCACAGGACCCTTTTGAATGGGAGGTTGATTTGTACCGCCTCAACTGGCAACGCCGTTTGAATTGGATTGGCCAGAGGTGTGGTTGGGTTTGGTGGCAGGGTTGGTGGCAGGGTTGGTGGCATGACCAAGGGAACTGGAGCTGGTGGTAGTACCAGAGGAATGGGAGCTGGCGAGGCTGTGGTTGCCGTGATCAGTGCCTGATCAAGGAGAAAATTCTCTCTATTCTCGGATGTTTCAGTCTTTTTGTCTTTGTCGGTTACCCTCATAGGGTACAAAGTGGTGTGTGAGCTGAGTGCATGTTTTTCCCACTGTAAAAAGGTTCGCCATTCATCCCTACTAACACTTTTTGATCCGTTAAATAAATAACTTACGTAATGAACACAAAATAACCAAGTTAAAACTGCCAACTAGCGACAGCATTGTCCTCGTCTTTTGCTGCCCTTTCAGCCCATTTCTTCTAATATTTTCCTAAAGTTGTCCCATACAATCTACACACAATTTCTATCGGCGACCCTTTGATCGGTGTATGAGAATGTAAGTTCCCCATGATTCTCCCCTTACCTCACAACATCAATTATGAGTTACTTAGGTGTTGGCAATACAAATTGATATAAACGAGTAAATACAACAAAGGACCTGCTTTGGCAATCAGAGTAAAACCTGTACGAAACACAGGTATGCCCCCTTAATTATACTTTCTTATCAATTTATACTGCACCGACACACTTTATTCGAGCAAATACCCAGTATGTACCTGGCAGATACCTGGAATGCGCCGCTCCTCACCTCTGACAAGCCCCGTTGCGTTTGTCTTCCCAGCCTGGGTTCATGCCTGGCTGACGGGTGGCTGATCTGTTAAATGATAATGATTAGGATTTTATAGGCTGCAATGCTTCGCGTGTCTACCAGATGGCATAAATTCATGAATTGTAATGCAGTATATAAATATATACTGTGCAGTATTGCAGCCAGCGGGAATAAAATGCTTCAATCCCTGCCTGGAAAATACCTCAATGCACTCGGGAAGAAAACAGTCACAAACCTCAATACACCCGGGTATACCCGAATTCGTGGGACTAGCCGAGCTCGAATAAAGTGTGTCGCCAGTGTATGTCTAGACCTTAACATGATATACTGTCGCGGCCCCTTTTATTCTCCAACATCACCACATTTTTCCGTTTTTTTTTTCGAATGCTACGCACTTCACGCGTTCATGCCGCATTCATACCGCATTCATTTTGCATTCACAGCCACGGTTGATGCGCGGATGATGCGCGGTTGATGTGTTTATTGAGAATGGTTCGGATTTAATTGGTTGCAATTCTTCGCGTGTCCGCCAGATGGCAGATATTCATGAATTGTAATGCGCATGCGCTTCAGTAATGTGTCAACTTGCATGTGTTTCATTTAAAAAAGATACCACAGTGGTCTATTATAAATTGGCCTTGGGACTGAAGGAAGAGGTTACAATAATGTATCAATTTAGGCTTTTCATATTAAAGAAAGACAAGCACCAGTTTCTGGTCTGGTTATTGTCCAGAGATTCCCGCCGCCATGAGTGTACAAGTGCAGCCCGTGTTCCAAAAACCCGACAGAACGTACACTTATTTAATACGGGCCGCAATTAATGCAACAGATGATAAGATGGCAACAGTTGTTCAAATGTATCAGTATTTTATCGAAAACTATGACTTTTACAAATTTTCGACAGCTCCTCATGTGTGGAAGCGTGCAATAAGGAAAAAGTTATGTAGCTATCCATGTTTTTTTCATATTGATCCCGAATTTATTGGAGGGTATTGGTGTGTATCACCGGGTTTTTCCCGTATCTATGATGCAGACGGTAAAAGGCGAAAGGTCGTGTTAAAACCAAGTAAGAAACATCAGTCACTGGCAAGTAATGCGCCAGCACCAGCACCGGCTTCCAATAGCGGTCTGACCGTCAGTGACAACCCTTGCTGTCTGTCCACGAACGGATACCTGCAGCCTGAGCCGGATTTCACGTACAGTTTCGAGCAAGCTTGCATGTACCTAAGCGATTTCCAGCCTCATCAGCTGACTACAGGTGTTGTAGTCCCGCTGTCACCTGTCAACGTGTATGATCAAGAATACTAGACTGGCAGTGGCCTGGCGCCGGCACCAGCTGAATGGGAAATTCTATGGTGAGTAATGTTGCTGTATTTTATTCTGTTTTTTTTATTTTGAAAATATCAATATCAGTGCAATTCAAAAGTCAAGCGATTCTCCTGTAAGCAATATCATTGGCTGAGCGGCTTCTACAGTACTGTTGATACTGAACAATTGGTGGAACGCTAGGCGCATGCGCATTCGAACCTTCTTGAAACGCATATGCGTGTCATCACATCGACGGTAGGCGCATGCGCATGTGAACAGGAGACGCCCCCCGAGAAAATTATTGGTGGGACTGACCGGGAACTTCTTTAGGGGACTGACCATTACAGTAAAACTTTTATTTATTTTTTTCCTCAGAAAAGAAAACTTTGTAATCTCATGCGGAAAACGGCAAATGGAGGGATTTCAATGGATAATATCGCTTTGTGTAACAATGCCTGCACATTGCTGAATCGAATTTAAAAAACCACGTGCCGTAGTCTACTATATATATATATATATATATATATATATATATATATATATATACAAATATAACTGTATGCTCATCTGCATGTCTTAGGCAGGTCTGCAACCCCGCCTTTCCCCATTCTCACCCAGCATACAGCACTTCCACTGCAGCAAGGGATTCTGGGAAATGACATGCAAATGAGCACACAGTGTCACGTTTTGCCTCAATAACCATTTTTAACATGGTTCCCTATAGGCTTAAGCTTGCTGCATGGTCACAGCTTTGAGCACAGCCAGGGTTAAGGTGCATACCCAGAAAACCACCCACAGTTATATTTGCATTCCTGTGGAGGGTTATTGTCACTTTTTTTAATCACCATAACTTAACTCAGTAATATATATATATATATATATATATATAATACATATACATATACATATACATATACATATACATATACATATACATATACATATACATATACATATATATATACACTTTATAATAAACCCGAGAAAATAAAAAGGATATATTTATTCTTCATGTATTCTAGTACATATGTGTATTCAATACCCGTACAGCATGTATTGTTTTAATACTCGTGATGTACAGTACTGAGCATGCTTACAGTATACAGTACAGTATGCCTGGACAGTTCTGTACTTTCTAGAAACACTGTATTTTGTTACAGTATAAAAGGAGACAATGGAACAATTTAAAACAAATCAACATTTTCTTTTATTGGTGGAGTAAGTACAAAAACATTTATTTACAAATACTGTACAATGTAAAAACATTTTACAGTAAGTGCACAGCAATTCAAAACATCAACAGGTGTATGGTTTACTGCTAGTGAAAACATTTATGTACAGAAAGTCAAAACATTTACAGTCAGTCAGTATGGTTTACAGTCACATGTTGTTATTAAAAAAAATATTTATTCATAAAATATACAAAACGCAACATCTCCTTTATTAAAGTACAGCAAGTCAAAACATTTACAGTAGGATGGTGTACAGAACAGTCAGGATAACCTGTTTGCGGCCCTCGGGGACTGGAATTGTGCAGGTCCTGTGTGTACAGTAAGTAAAAAAATGTCTTTATTAATACAGGTTAAAACACGCAACATTTCCTTTATTTAAGTACAGCAATTCAAAACATGTACAGTATAGCACAACAGTATGGTGTTATTAAAAAAAATTCTTTATTCATAAAATATACAAAACTTAAGGACCCTTAGCTAGTCCAGCTGCAATTAGCAACTGAGCATAACCTTACACAATTGTATGGTGACAGTAAGAAAATAACAACAAAAATAGAAATAATAACCAACCTTATCGGTAGGTGTAAAATACACGTGACACTGTAAGAACCTCGTCACTTGGATAGGTCCCCCATCAAGAACAAGCTCTTTACAGATCACTCAAAATATTTAAACTATAGGCTTTTTGTTAAAAAGGATAGCCTTTCCTTGTTTTGATTGCGCACGTTTGAGTTACCGAGGAGTCTGATCCGACAGGATTCCTGGTTCCAAGATGTTGAAGTCCCTATTCGGGCACCAACTGTGAAAGTGATAAAAATAATACAAAAATAATATTAGGGTTCAGATCAAATTAGTTTTATTGTATACAGGTGTATAGAGTGAGAGAGTTCAAGCGAGCTCTCTGCCAAAAAGATAATTGACAGTATATATACACAACAGTGCTACTGAGTAATACACCCCTTAGGGGGGCCGGCCTAGTAAATGGAAAAATACAGAAGTTATACAAATAATGTTAAAAACCTTATCCAAGCTAAAATGTATATATTTTGCAAGCGTAACCTTTACTCTATATATTTCTGCCTATGTGTGGGGAAGTGTGGTTTTCTGCTTGAACAGTAAACATTTGGCAATTTTTGGTGTGCAGCTGCTAGATAAGGGAAGTGGCAACTACAGATGAGCCAACGAGTATTCTAAAACTTGCCTTAAACTTGCCTTAAACTAGCCAGTTTACATGCTGGGAACATGCAGGGTACATTTCAGTGACATTTCTGCAGAGGCTAATGGCCCATCGGATTAACACAGCAGGGATTCCTAGCAGTTCCATTCAGTTTGAATGGGACTGCCAGGGACCCCCGCTGTTAATCCGATGGGCCATTAGTCTGTCTGCAGAAATGTGTGAAATGTTGCACCATGTACCAACATGTACCTGGGTCTTTTTGGAGATTGCCCCATGTTTGTTTTAGAATAATCGTCGGCACTACAGTATCTCAACCGTCACATATTCTGAGGGTCAGCACAATATCTATTTCTAAGAATTAGTGGGGGCTGAATTCTTCCGGGAGTGACTGCACAAACCCCAATCTTGCACGCACCTCACATACCCCATTCACTCAAAATGTTAGAACAGACAAAATGTCTGATATGGTTCCTGTGCTGAGTTATGCTCCTTGTGACTTGACACGTGACCATGGGTGACCCCCCACTTACCTCACATCCTCATATCCAATCTTCACACTTTTTTTAGCAAAAGTTTGGACAACACTGCAAGTGTATGTAGTCTAAGTGATTCTATGCGAAAATTCAGACAATCACGTTTGATCCACAGGCAAATAACATAACATTGCTACTTTTATGAGACTGGTGGAGAGTGATACTAAGAAGCAAATTATCCATTACCGGACCAGCTACAAGAATTTCTCCCACAAAGAATATAAGGCTCCCAAGTCACTCCAAGACAACAAAGAGATAATCATTAGGGCCACAGATAAGGGTGGCTGCATTGTCGTTATGTCCTACACTCAATATAGAGGAGAAATAGGAAGACAAACGACTGTCACTGAGCATTATAAACTACTCACAGGTGATCCTACAACCAGATTCAAATGGGAGATTGATTTGGCCATTCAAATAGGCATTAATAGCAGGTGGATAACAGAAGAAATGGACACATTCCTGATACAAACTCTTCCAATAATGACAGTTCTATATTTACGGCCCAAAATGCATAAGTCTGTGAAATTACCCAGCGGGGAGACCGATCATCTCGGCTAGAGGTTCATTATGCCATCCCCTGTCCCAGTTTAGTCTTTTATCTACCGCCAATGGTGATCTTATGTAAGAGATACCACAGATTATCAATAAACTTGGTGATCTGTCATACAATCTGAAGGATACAAAACAAGTCACTATGGACTTGTCAAGAATCTACACTAATATTACCCATATTTTTGGAATAGCGACAGTTTAGAATCAGTTCAGCAGATACAGTCAATATAGTGGTCCACCAGCAGAGTTCCGTATGCTTTTGATGGAAATAGTGTTGAATATAAAATTATTTAAATTCGAGAAGAAATTCTATTTACAGTTAATGGGAATGACGATGGTTCTAATATGGCCCATCGTACGCTAACTTGTATATGGAGGTATACAAACAGACGCACATCATTAACAACTCCCCATATGCACAACACATCATCCATTATATGAATATATCGATGATATCTTTCTGATCGGGGCAGGTGCACTCAGACAGGGCTGTTAGCATTTTCTGATTAACTCAATTCTGTCTAACATTCGATTCACCATGAGCCATAGTAAGACTGAAGTAACCTTTTTTGACACAGTGGTGTACAAGGAGCAAGATTTATTACTCACCAGACTTTTCTACAAACCAACAGAAAAGAACACTCTTCTCCTAGCTACAAACTATCACCCACTACCCTTGAAGAGGGGTTTCCCCTGCTCCCAATTCTTAGGGTTAAGGAGAATAACAAGCGATCTGAGAAATGTTGAGCAAGCTTTTCAGACAATGGCTAAAAGATTTGTAGACATGGGCTATGACAGATATGAGGTCAGTTCAGCCCTAGCAAAAGCCAGAAAATCGACCAGTAGTGAACTTCTCACACCAGTGGTAAAACTCATGGAGACTAAGCGCTTCAATATTAGCAGTACATATAGTACGGTTTCAGGACTCATCAAGGCAAGCATTTTTAAGCATTGGCATGTACTTGCCAATAATAAAGCTTGATAAGACTTTTGAGACTCCACCTGTTTTGTTACAAGAGGGGATCTTCCAAAAAATCAGGGGAGCGTGTCTCGTAGCCATAGAATAAAAAGAACATTACATAGTGCAATAATGTTTTAAATCAGTGATTTGTGCAGAAAAGGCTCAAAAATGACTACTCACATTGAAGTAATCAAAATCGGGCAGTCATCCAACTTAAGGGATTGATGCCCCCTGTGTATATGCAGCAGCCACCAGCCCCCAACCTCCAAGGAAAAAAAAGAAGAGACCATATAGTGCAGATGGTATTATATTAAAACAGGGAATACAAAAATGAAGGCTTACACTTCATATGATCGAAGTAGGCAGTATTGAAATGCGGATAAGGGGTGCTCAGCTGGTCGCGATCATCTGAGTTCCTCGCTCTCCTCCGTTCAACCAGAAACACTCGCGTCCATGCCGGGGCTCCCGTCACGTCACTTCAGGTGCAGTGGGAACCACCGGATCTGATGGTAGGAGTGGATCCTATGTGTTCTTTTTCTCTGGTGTGGGCTGAAACACTCTACGCATTTCGCCGTTACTTCTTACGGCTTTGTCAGGAGTATCTATTGGCTGCTAGACTGGGTATTAAATACTCTAACCCCCCCTCTTAATTACATCCCATTGGCCAATCAATGTGACGTCATAGGTAAACAGAGTGGGTGGGCGTAGCTTATTGAATACAACCTCCTTTTTTTTTAAAAGGGCAGAATTTACACACATAGTTGCCTAATGCGGCATATAAATGAAAACAACCTCCTTCCTTGGTCTCAAAAAAAGGGGCACAATTTATAATTATACTAGCCCAATGCGGCATATGAACAAACAAAGTATCAACATAATAAAATAGTTTAAAATTATATTGAAAAGCTCAAAAAATCCTAATCTAGAGTTAACTTTATTCACGACGATTGTGGTATTTCTCTAAAGAAAAGGATATAAAAGAAAACACAGTTAATGTAATATCACAGATCATATAATTATAACATTGCAAAAGATCATACCTTATATTCACAATATATCAGATACACAAAACCTTAAAGAAACACTCCCAATTCGATATCCACATTGAGTCCCCCAGGGTTTAAGGTTTTCAATGTGAAAATCCAATAGGTCTCTCTTTTTGTTAGCTGGACATTGCGATCCCCTCCCCTCCAATGGGGTAGAATTTTTTCTAGGACCGTAAATGTCAGCCCTGTGGGATTTCCTTGGTGATATTTAATGAAATATTCTGACAAGAGATGTGTATTAACTCCTCTCCTAATGTTTCCTAGATGTTCTAGAATTCTAATTCGTACATCTCTAGAAGTTTTTCCAATATATTGTAATCCACATTAATTGGCCAATGGGATGTAATTAAGAGGGAGGGGTTTAAAGTATTTATTACCCCGTCTAACAGCCAATAGATACTCCTGACGAAGCCGTAAGAAGTAACGGCGAAATACGTAGAGTGTTTCAGCCCACACCAGAGAGGAAGAACACAGAGGATCCACTCCTACCATCAGATCCGGTGGTTCCCACTGCACTGGAAGTGACGTGACGGGAGCCCCGGCGTGGACACGAGTGTTTCCGGTTGAGTGGAGGAGAGCAAGGAACTCAGAGGATCGCAACCAGCTGAGCACCCGTTATCCGCATTTCAATACTGCCTACTTTGATCATATGAAGTGTAAGCCTTCATTTTTGTATTCCCTGTTTTAATATAATATCATCTACACTATATGGTCTCTTCTTTTTTCCTTGGAGGTTGGGGGTTGGTGGCTGCTGCATATTCACAGGGTGCATCCACCCCTTTAGTTGGATGACTGCCCGATTTTGATTACTTCAATGTGAGTAGTCATTTGTGAGCCTTTTCTGCACAAATCACTGATTTAAAACATTATTGCACTATGTAATGTTCTTTTTATTCTATGGCTACGAGACACCTGATGCAAGACGAGTGGAACAGTCTTTTTCAAGAGTTGCAGTCTGTTTCTAAGTCTTTTATTCACTATTTGGTTATTTAGACACTATATTGTTATTTAAGCACGAATATTATTATTATTGTTTATTATTCACATATGAGTGGTTATATTGTGTATTTTACATTTAGGGTGTGTTAGAGCGCTTTTTTTTCACTTTTTTCATTTAACTAGTTTGTTTCAAAACCAGTAAGCTGCTCCATCCCTACAAACATGGAAGAAGCAGATATAGACAGTAGTTTTGCTAATATTTTTTCAAGGAGACTACTGAGGACTGCTGACTTCAATAGTATTCTTAACATAGACAATGCTCCCTTTGTAGGAGATGAAAATATTCTAGAAAAAGAATTTGAAAAATTGGAAAAACTACTGATTAGAGATACCAAAAAATTCTGGGATCTAACTTTCAAAGAACAATACCTTCTAAGTGGTAGAATCCCAAGAGGGTTGAGGTTATATAAAGATCCATCTTTTGATTTGGAGGATGAATCATTTTTGGAAAAATGGTATCAAATCCTAGAAAAAAGCTCTCATGATCTAATGGGCCTTATAATTAAACAACAAAAAAACATCTAATTGAAATTGATACTGAGGTAGATACAATTCAAGAAAGGATTGGTACATTGGCAGAAACAGCTTCCTTTAAAGAAAAGGACAAAAAATTGCAGGCCAAAATTTAAAAAATTGAAAAATAATTCATTCTAAACAAAGTAAAAATATATAAAAGGGATAAGGAGGACTATATTAATGGGCCACCTAGAAACCCTATGAAGAGAGTTATTTTTCAAAAAAACTTTCAAAAAAAGAATCAGAATAGAGATAAGTCAAAAGATCCAAATGATGATATTGAGAATAAGAGAGAGATAGATAAAGAGAAAGAAATAGAGAAACAGACAGTATCAGACAAATCTAATTAACAAAGAGGTAATTGGAGAAATACTGAAAGGGAGAAAAGATCCCCAGTAAAACAAGGAAAAGTGCCTTCTAAATCTTCAGATAAAACAGGAAGATATCAAGAAAAAACTCAAAAAAGAACATATAGTCAAGATAATACTTATAGGAGATTCAGATAGGGCAAACAGAGCAGAAAGGAGAGAACAAAGAAAAAACCATGTCAAAGCTCCAGGAGGTTGGAAAACAGCCTTTAGGCAAAGGTAAAGTGATAATAGGAGTTGACACTGGAAAATAAAGGATTAAGGGGCTGCAGTTTTCTGTGTTCAGATAGATAATGGTGACAAGGAGAGGACACAGGGGGGGACAACCAATTGTGAGGTGCAGTCACTAACGTCCCCCTTACCCTGGCTATGCCCAGCGTGGAGTACCCTTTACTCACGATGATACGCCGCCTCAGTCATCCTTTCTTGCTGCAGCTGCCAAAAGCATCTCCTCCAGGCATCCGGTGGTGAAGCAGATTCTCATACAGTACACAACAATAGAACAAGGTAAGAATCAAAAATCCAGCCGCTCCATAATACAAAAATTAGGCACTCACCAGCAAAAAGGGGTTAAAAAGGTATACTTTAATGGACTACATAAAAAACAAAAAAACAGACAGTACTAACTACTCTCCCACATGTTTCACGCCTACTATGGCGCTTTCTCAAGGAGTAATAAAGTAAGGGAGGTCCTGGCTATTTATGACTCTCCCCGTCATACAAGACAGCTGATATCAATAATCAATTAAATATATCTTGCAGAAAGAACAGAGAAGATAAAGAGAGAAAAAGAAAAGAAAAAAGAGGCAGAACATCCCACAGCAACCACTCAAGATCTGCAGAAATTAACCCGCACTATACCAGCAATAGTTACCAGAATTAATAAAATAAACTCATATTTTGCATACATATTGTCCTTACTAAGTGATAGAGCAACTAGCACAGTGAAAGTCTAAGCTTACAAATAGAAGTAAGCAAAATTCACCTAGTTCCTCATATGACATAATAATATGACTACGGATATATCATTTAACACAATCCAATATAAATAATGCAATAAATCTTAAAATATACAAATAATTGGTTATGCATTATAAATGCACCGTAAAGAATGCAATGAATGCAAAGATGTACTAAATATAGAAATCAATTAAGGCAAAACATAAGCATATATAGCTAATTTAGGCAAGATAAAAGAATATAAAGGAAAAAAGAAGAAAAAAGAAGAAAAAGAAGGCAACAATATAAACAAATAATAATGATTAAATCTGAAAGCTGTGAGAGCACACTAGGTAGAGATAACAAAGATGGAACTGATTGGAGTTCAATATAATGGGTAAATAGTGATGAAAAAACTAATGATAAATATAAATATAAATATTATCATGTTATTAGGGAAAAATAAAGAGAAATAAATCCTCTTGAATTAATATATTTAAAAGTTAAATAAAGAATGGTAAAAATAATATTCATGGTATATCATAATAAACACTAATGCTAAATAAATCTATAAGAAGCTTTTTAGATTCCAATCAATGTTTAACCCATTAGGTACTAGAGTATTTAATGTGAAAATCCAAAAAGCTTCACGCCTGTGAAGCAAATTACTTCTATCTCCCCCTCTATAGTGTGGTCTCACAGATTCCAATTCGACACATTTAAAGTTAGTCAAACTTCCATTCTGACAGGTATAAAAATGTTTAGATACAGGGTGTAACTGATCTTTTTAGTGATCAATCTCATATGCTCAAGTATGCGTTGCCTCAGAGGTCTAGTGGTTAAACCCATGTAACGTCTATTGCAGCCACACATGAGCATATAGATAACATGATCAGTATTACATGTTATACACGATAGAATATCAAACACCCTGTTACAAACACCCTGTTACCATCTGTCCCTGAAAAGGTCTTAGTCTTTAAAAGATATTTACACATTTTGCAATGATGGCAGGGATAGCAACCAGTGAGATTAGGAAAAAATACTTTGCTCGATTTCAAAGTTTGTTTAGGCACACTAGGTGATAACAAATTCCCCATAGTTTCTGATTTTTGAAACACAATTCTTGGATCATCAATCACTAAATCTTTTAAGAGGGGTTCTGTAGCTAGTATGTGCCAATTTTTCTTAATGGTCTTTTTAATATCATATGCCTGGTTGCTAAACCTAGTAATAAAGAAAGGTGCCAATGGATTGTTAGCATTGCTCTGTTGTGCAGTTTTATTAGATTTCTTTTTAGAGAAAGTACCACGTGACTGGATCAGATTATCTCTTAATTCTAGTTTGGCACTTTGGTATGCCTCTTGAAGGATAATGGGATCATATCCTCTAGCCTCAAATCTCTTGAACATCTCACCAGATCTAATTTCAAAGTCCTCAATGTTTGAGCAATTTCTGCGAATACGCAGAAATTGACCACGAGGTATACCTTTAAACAAATTTTTGTCATGGCAACTGTTAGCGTATAATAACGTATTTCGAGCATTAAGCTTCCTATAAATGTCTGTATGTACTCTCATATCCAGATCTATATATAAATAGAGATCAAGAAAAGAAATGTGGTGTTGATGGTGTTGAGAGGTGAAACAGAGGTTAAAAGAATTGTTGTTAAGATAAAGAATGAAATCATGCAATTGAGTGATAGTGCCCTGCCAAACCAAAATCAAATCATCTATATAACGGTGGTAAGAAACTATAAGATGTCTGTAGGGGTTCCCATCCCCAAACACGTGGCTCTGTTCCCACCAACCCAGAAAAAGGTTGGCATATGAGGGGGCAAAGCATGTTCCCATTGCTGTGCCACGTGTTTGGAGATAGAAACTACCCGCAAACATAAAATAGTTATATGTGAGTAAAAAAGAAATACTATCAAGTAAGAAAGTGATGTGTGCTGGTGGTAGTGTGGAATAAGTCTCCAAGAAAAAACGTGCTGAGTTGATACCATGTGTGTGAGAAATACAAGTGCAGAGTGAGGTCACATTGAGTGTGACCCATAAATATTGAGGTGCCCAAATGAAGTCTGAAAATATTGAGAGTACATGAGATGTAGATAAGAGATAAGAGGGAAGAGCAGAAACCAAAGGCTGTAAAAAATGATCAACAAAATCGATAAATTTTCACCAAGGTACCCAATGCTTGAAATAATGGGTCTTCCAGGGGGAGCAACCAGGGATTTATGAATTTTGGGTAAGTGATGAAAGATTGGGACAACAGGACATTTACAACTCAAAAATTCAAATTCAGAGACAGATAACACCCGCAATATCTTGCCTAAGTCCAGGAGCTCATCAAGTTCATGGAGAAAGGCAAGAGTAGGGTCTGACTTTAGTTGGACATAGGAATCATGGTTATTCAATTGTCGCAAAGCCTCATGTATATAATAATCATAATCAGCGACCACAACCGCTCCTCCCTTATCTGTTTTTCTAATCACAATAGCAGTATTGTTCTGAATACTTTTAATTGCATTACGTTGGTCAAGTGTGAGGTTAGCAGATCGTTGACTACTGCGATTAACTGAGAAGATACCCTGTGACAAAAGTCTTAAATCTCTTTGTACTGAGGCTTGAAAAACATCAATAGCATGTCCTCTTAGGAATGTAGGACATAATGTGGACCGTTTTTTGAGACCGGAGTCCACTCTACCCATAAAGTTCTGCAAAGAATCTTCATGTATTCGTTCTTGTTCAAGTAGCAGTTCAGATAGACCTTGCAAGTGACACTGCTCTCTAAATGTTAGTTGAGCGTTGATATCAAAAACAGGAACTGTATCAGTTGGTTGAGAATCTATTTCCTTAATACTGAGGTTACCCCCTGTTTCTACATTAATTTCTTTTTGTTTGAAGAATCGTTTTAAGGATAATTTTCTTGTAAATTTGTGTAAATCTACAATAGTGGAAAATAGGTCAAAGATTTTACTTGGTGCAAAAGTAAGTCCAATGTCAAGAACTTGTATTTCCGATTGACTTAAAGTGTATTTTGAGATGTTGATAACATTTGTCTCTTCTAATTTTAACACATCATTTTCTTTGAAGGAGCTGACCACCAATCTATGTCTGGATCTTCTCCTCCTTCTCTGTTTTTTGCCGGTTGTTTATTAGATGGTGTCATAGGTTGAAAGGTAGATTGACATCTTTCATATGCTGAAGAGGCTGCTGATTCATTTTCTGAAAAAGAAACACTTGGACCCACATTTTCATTGTCAGATATATCAGATTCAAAACTTTTGCCAATTTGATAGTTGGTTTTGGGGGATTTTCTCAGTATAGATTTCATAGGTTTAGGTGACTTTTGTTCGTGCTCCTGTTTTTTGTTGTTATTAATGTTGGGTGTAGTTTTCCCCTTTGCTGAAGATTTAGACCTTTTGAGTCTTTGCCAGATATAAATCTGGTTTCTAAGATAATCAGTCTTGTCACGTTCATATTTATTTTGCTTTGCCAACATGATACTATTTTCTATATTGTTAACTCGTTGGGCTAATTTACTGTCCATTTCATCAAATTTCTTTATATGTGTAAATGCTAGTAGCTCAGTTTGAAGCTCTTTGACTTGTTTTTCTGCAATTGATTTCTCTTTAAGTTTACGCTGTATAATTAGCTCAATGAGCTTAAACGAACAGTGGTCAAGAATCTTAATCCATTTTGCCTCAAAATCTCTATCATCAAACCCAAAAGAGGGTGCTTTCTTGATACGCAATCCGCGTGGTATTCTTTTATTCTTAGTATAATTTTCTAATGAAATCAAGTCCCACCAGAGTCTCAAATCATGTGTAATATAATTTTCCAATCTAAAGAAATGAGGTTTCAAATCTTCTGTTGCTTCACATAACAAAGCACTATACTTATCAAAAACAGAGTCTGCTTTCTTAAATCTTGCAGTGTGGTCTGAGTAATTAAAAGCAAAATGTGTTTTTTATGTAGTCCATTAAAGTATACCTTTTTAACCCCTTTTTGCTGGTGAGTACCTACTTTTTGTATTATGGAGCGGCTCGATTTTTGATTCTTACCTTGTTCTACATAATGGAGAGAAGCAAGAAAAGAAAACTTGTTCTCAGATAATGCACCTAGAAGAGAAGATAGGGATTTTTTGGGGAAGGGTCTTCCTCAAATCGGTTTCATCCACTGATGGAGAAAGACCCAAAAGCAAGAAGAGGAAGATCAGAAGAAAGAGAGGGAGAAAGAAACCAAAGATATGCCAGAAAAATGACAAAATAAAGAACAGCATTTTTAATTTAAGTTCCAAAATGTTAACAAAATCTGAAAAAAGTCTTATTTCTAAAGGTCTAAAGTTTGCCCATACAGTGGGCCCAAACAACTTTGGACTTTCTATTGACGCTCAAAAATTCTTAAGAAAACTCACTATTAAGAGATTTTTTTCAGAATAAAGAAGTAGAGATTAAAACACAAGAAAACTTAAATAAAAAGACTAAAGAAAATGATATGGAAGAAGCAGATACACAGCTTTATCTAAAACATTCAGGCCTTAAACTTCCATCGACATTCTACCCTAAACATGTAAAAGAAAAAAATTTAGATGATTTTTCACAGCTGATTCTGAAAGATTTTGAAGAATTAACGAAAAAAAAGCAAAGATACTGCCATAATTTAAATAAAAATGAAAGAGAAGCTCTTAAAGATCTAACAGATAATAGAGATATAGTTATTAAACAGGCTGACAAGGGAGGGGGTAGCTATTTTAAATAGATGCGACTATATACAAGAATCAAATAGAATTTTGGAAGATGTTACGACATATAAAAAATTGTCAAAAGATCCTACCTGTGAATTTAAGGAAAAATTAAAGCTATTATTAGATCAAGGTAGAATGTATGGAATATTGTCAGAGCAAGACTACAATTTTTTTGTGGAAAGAAAACCCTATAAGACCAATATTCTACTATCTTCCAAAATTACATAAAAGCCTCATTAACCCTCCGGGCAGACCCATCATTGCTGGTATTGATTCTTTAACATCCAATTTATCTCCAGAAATATGTACCGGGGCTTAAGTCACATTTAAAAGATACAACTGATATATTGAAGATCTTGGAAAGTCAAGAATGGAATGAAGATTGTTTTCTAGATACTGGAGACGTCACCTCATTATATACATCAATAGAGCATATGCAGGGATTTGAAGCTATAGATAGAGTGTTAGCACAAGATAAAGACTTATCCCAAGAACACGCTAATTTTATTTTAGACAGTATCTTTTTTATTTTACGGAACAATTATTTTTGGTTTGAGGATACATTTTATTTACAGCAGCATGGAACCGCCATGGGTACCAAATTTGCACCCAGCTATGCTAATTTATTCATGGGAATATGGGAAGAAGACTACATTTGGTCTATTCCTGAACTGGGTGCAAATTTGGTCCTATGGCGGCGTTTTATCGATGATGTTATTTTTGTTTGGAGAGGTGAAGAAGCAAGTCTTCTTAGATTTATTGAATATATTAATGACAATGATTCCAATTTAAAATTTACATGTAACTATAGTAGACATTCTCTCAACTTCCTTGATTTGACTATCTTTGTGGAAGAGGGATGTTTGAAAACTAAAACCTTCTACAACAAGCATGTCAAACTTGCGGCCCGCGGGCCGCATGCGCCCACAACGAACATATTTGTGGCCCAGCCCAGTGGTCCCCAATCTGTGCGACGCAGATTATCACTCCCCACCATCCCTCCGCTTATCCCTCCCCACCATCCCTCTGCTTATCCCTCCGGTGATCCCTCCCCATTATCCCTCCTTCATGCCGCAGGGGATTGGCTGCAGGCAGAGAGGAAGCCGGGGGCGGGGCTTCCGCTTTGTGCAGAGCACACGGTGAGTGTGTGTGTCTGCCTCCCCGCTCCTCTGCCTGCTGGTGGCTGCGCGGTGTCCCATCCCCTTCTGCCCCGGGTGATAGGAGAAGGTAGGGGGGTTGGGGGGGAGGGAGTTAGTTGTAAATGTGCCTGTCCTGCATGGATCGCATGCCTTTCCTCCCGCCCCCCCACCCCCCAGTCACTCACATCCGTCGCTGCCTCTGCTCTCCACTGCTGCTCTCGTGTCTGTGTCTGTGTGTGTGTCTGTGTGTGTGTGTGTGTGTGTGTATCTCTGTGTGTGTCTGTGTGTATCTGTGTGTGTGTATCTCTGTGTGTGTGTATCTGTGTGTGTATCGGTGTCTGTGTGTGTGTATCTGTGTGTGTGTGTGTATCTGTGTGTGTGTGTGTGTGTGTGTGTGTATCTGTGTGTATCTGTGTGTGTGTGTATCTGTGTGTGTGTGTGTGTGTGTATCTGTGTGTGTGTGTGTGTGTGTGTGTGTGTGTGTGTGTGTGTGTATGTGTGTGTGTGTGTGTGTGTGTGTGTATCTGTGTGTGTGTGTATCTGTGTGTGTGTGTGTGTGTGTGTGTATGTGTGTGTGTGTGTGTATCTGTGTGTGTGTGTGCGTGTATCTGTGTGTGTGTGTGTGTGTGTATCTGTGTGTGTGTGTATCTGTGTGTGTGTGTATCTCTGTGTGTGTATCTCTGTGTGTGTATCTGTGTGTGTGTGTGTGTGTGTATCTGTGTGTGTGTGTGTGTGTGTGTATCTGTGTGTGTGTGTGTGTGTGTGTGTGTGTGTGTATCTGTGTGTGTGTATCTGTGTGTGTGTGTATATCTGTGTGTGTGTGTATCTGCATCTGTGTGTATCTGCATCTGTGTGTGTATCTGTGTGTGTGTATCTGTATCTGTGTGTATGTGTCAGAGAGAGAGTGTCTGAGAGAGAGAGAGAGTGTCTGTCTGAGAGAGAGAGGGTGTCTGAGAGAGGGTGTCTGTCTGAAAGAGAGAGTGTCTCTCTGAGAGAGAGAGTGTCTGTCTGAGAGAGAGAATGTCTGAGAGAGAGTGTGTCTGAGAGAGAAAGTGTGTCAGAGAGAGAGTGTGTCAGAGAGAGAGAGTGTGTCAGAGAGAGAGTGTGTCAGAGAGAGAGTGTGACAGAGAGAGAGAGAGTGTGTCAGAGAGAGAGTGTGTCAGAGAGAGTGTGTCATCAAGAAGCATTGGCACATTGTGCGGAATGATACAGTACGATATTGGGTGACATATTTAGAAAGGCTAATAGCTTGAAGAATCATCTGGCTCCGAGTTCGTTACCTAAAATAAAAGAAAATATAGAAAATAATTGGTTACCTAAAATTAAAGGTTTTTATGGATGTACAGTATGCAAAGCTTGTAAATACAGGGCAACGGATAAATTTACATTTACTTCACATGTGACAAAAGAAAAATATTGCATAAAACATCATGTTACCTGTAGAACTGATTATGTAATTTATACGATCACATGTCCCTGTGGATTACAATGTATTGGAAAAACTTCTAGAGATGTACGAATTAGAATTCTAGAACATCTAGGAAACATTAGGAGAGGAGTTAATACACATCTCTTATCAGAACATTTCATTAAATATCACCAAGGAAATCCCACAGGGCTGACATTTACGGTCCTAGAAAAAGTTCTACCCCATTGGAGGGGAGGGGATCGCAATGTCCAGCTAACAAAAAGAGAGACCTATTGGATTTTCACATTGAAAACCCTAACCCCTTCTTTAAGGTTTTGTGTATCTGATATATTGTGAATATAAGGTATGATCTTTTGCAATGTTATAATTATATTATCTGTGATATTAAATTAACTGTGTTTTCTTTTATTTCTCCTTTTCTTTAGAGAAATACCACAATCGTCGTGAATAAAGTTAACTCTAGATTAGGATTTTTTGAGCTTTTTAATATAATTTTAAACTATTTTATTATGTTGATACTTTGTTTGTTCATATGCCGCATTGGGCTAGTATAATTATAAATTGTGCCCCTTTTTTTGAGACCAAGGAAGGAGGTTGTTTTCATTTATATGCCGCATTAGGCAACTATGTGTGTAAATTCTGCCCTTTTTAAAAAAAAAGGAGGTTGTATTCAATAAGCTACGCCCACCCACTCTGTTTACCTATGACGTCACATTGATTGGCCAATGGGATGTAATTAAGAGGGGGGGTTAGAGTATTTAATACCCAGTCTAGCAGCCAATAGATACTCCTGACAAAGCCGTAAGAAGTAACGGCGAAATGCGTAGAGTGTTTCAGCCCACACCAGAGAAAAAGAACACATAGGATCCACTCCTACCATCAGATCCGGTGGTTCCCACTGCACCTGAAGTGACGTGACGGGAGCCCCGGCATGGACGCGAGTGTTTCCGGTTGAGCGGAGGAGAGCGAGGAACTCAGAGGATCGCGACCAGCTGAGCACCCGTTATCTGCATTTCAATACTGCCTACTTCGATCATATGAAGTGTAAGCCTTCATTTTTGTATTCCCTGTTTTAATATAATACCATCTGCACTATATGGTCTCTTCTTTTTTCCTTGGAGGTTGGGGGCTGGTGGCTGCTGCATATACACAGGGTGCATCCACCCCTTTAGTTGGATGACTGCCCGATTTTGATTACTTCAATGTGAGTAGTCATTTTTGAGCCTTTTCTGCACAAATCACTGATTTAAAACATTATTGCACTATGTAATGTTCTTTTTATTCTATGGCTACGAGACACGCTCCCCATATTTTTTGGAAGATCACCTGATGCAAGACGAGTGGAACAGTCTTTTTCAAGGGTTGCAGTCTGTTTCTAAGTCTTTTATTCACTATTTGGTTATTTAGACACTATATTGTTATTTAAGCACGAATATTATTACTATTGTTTATTATTCACATATGAGTGGTTATATTGTGTATTTTACATTTAGGGTGTGTTAGAGCGCTATTGTCACTTTTTTCATTTTGTTACAAGAGGCGTCAGAAACTTGGTGATTTCCTGACCCAATCGGATCCAATGTCTAAGTATGCAACCACCACTATTTGGCTATCTAGGGTACCTGGGGTAAACAAATGTCATGGCTGCACGAATTGCCAGTATATGCTTCTGGGTAAGACATTTGCACATCCTCACAATGGTAACCCAATAAAAATAAGAAGCTACCTTAATTGTGAGTCAAGATACGTTGTATACTTTATCCGATGCATGTGTGGTTTATACTACAGTATATTGGCAAGACAACAAGAATACTGAAAGCGTGCATAAGCCTGCCCAGATCTGTCATCAGGAAAGCTTTGCTTGACACTGGGGACAGCGATGTGTTAAAATTCCAACCTTTGGCCAGGCACTTCAGGAAGTTTAAACAAAGCCTGGCCACACTATGGTGCATGCCTATACTGCAGGCAAATCCTCCCACTCAGGGGGAGTGGGGTGGGGTGGTAGGAATAAACTTTTGGCACAGCTGGAAGTGAGAAAAATCTTTGAGCTCAATACAATGGCACCCAAAGGACTTAAGGAGGATTTCAAGCATGGATGCTTCCTTGGCTAAAAACAACTGGCTAAATACCTCTAAGATCTATGGAATCGGGGTTCTGCAGGATGGATATGGATGGAGCCCTTTAATATCCGCTGTTATACAACCATTTCGTTTTTCCATTTCTGTGATCCCGCCTGACATGTTGCTCCTTTTTTGAGCCACATCCTTTGGAGATTATTACTATTTTTTTTTCTCTGGTTGTTTCTTACCCGCAACATTATACATATAGTTCCCCTCCCCCCGCCTCTCCCTCCTCCCCCTGTTTGTTCAGTTACCTCACTTATCCTGCCTGGTAAGTACTAACAACTATCACCCTTCAGTTCTCCTTACACCACGGCTACTTTGTATTGGGTAATTGGCACCTACTTTTCATTGCGCATGCGCAGCCCATCCTCACCACGATCCACTTGGGAACTCTTCTCAGAGTGGTTACCTAGCAACCAAGGAAGCGCTGCAGGGGAAACATGGAACATTTATCCTACCGAGCATGTACACTCTATATGACATGCTGACCGACCCATTTTTCTCTACAATGGCTTACGGATGGTGTCAGAGACCACCTGGGATGCTGGATTCGCGTTTTTTTTAATTGTTTTAATTTTTTCTTATTTGTTTGCAATTGGGTTGGGCTATATATGTCTGTTCCAGTCATTGTTCATTTGCATCCCCCTGAAGAAGGTCCCTCTTCGAGGACTGAACCGTTGGGTTTCTGTCTGCCTTTTTACAATATATATTCCTGGATTACATTTGAGTGCTGTCCCTTTATGAACTTCAGGTTATGTTTCTCTACAAAGTAAAAAGGAAATCTACTGTGAGCTCCAGGAAACCGTCTTAGCCGTGACTCAATGAGTTACGTATAAGTATGGCGGAGCATGGTGGAGTTAACAACAGCCTAGTAATGGAGGTTAAACAGCGGGGTTGCGAGGGTGTATGCACTCTGACAAGCGACAACTAAATCACCCAGCATATGTCCAGTGTGGAGCATCAAGAGTACTCATGATTAGGCACTGTTCCCCTGTACCCTCCGGGCTTCAGGTGCACCAGTGTGGTGACACCCTTCCTCCATGGCATCTCTCTGATCCGGAAGTGATACAGTAGCAGCAAGGTAAGCATCAAAAAAGACTGCCGCTCCTTAAAGGTACAGTAACTCACTAGTAGGTAGTATTAAAAAAACTTTTATTAAGACTACATAAAATGGATACGATCCATGGACAAAAACAAAAAGAACCTCCTCCCACACGTTTCAAACAGCTATTACCCCTCCTGTCTCCTAGATATCCTGCCTTGTCTTGCTTAATCTTCCGTGTACCAACCTCAGCTTGCTTTTTGGACCACCGCTTCTCTGGAATACCGACCTTGGCTATCCCAGTCCCTCCACAACTCTCCTACCCTGAACTCGGCTCTTGGGCCTCGACCATTCTACCTTCTCCAGCACCGACCTCAGCGACTAGTACCTTCTACGTTCCGGACTTCTCCTACCCTCACCTTTGGCAAATCTTACGACGACTCTACCCTCTCCACTCCAGATCCGGCGAAATCAACTATCCGCACTCCAGACCGGACCCCCGGGCCTGTCAGTAGTGTTATCTCTATTCCCACCCCAGTACCGAGGGTCTCGTTTTGTTTGTGGTGAGCACAGGGTGACATCTCTTTCTCCAGTCTAACCGGTGTGACACACCTGAAGGTGATAATGATAACAAAAAAAAGATTCAATTGGACATGAAAACATTGGTATCACTCCCTAATGTCAATAAACAGTAAAATTGCTAAGTTCTGATACAAAGTGGCAGTGGCATCATCACTGAGTAAGCATGGCCAGTTTGTATAATAATAATCAATAAAGCTTTTATATTTCACAATAGATGTATATATAAAAGACATAATATATATAACTTTATCCTTTTCATAGTGAACTACAATTACACAGTGTCCAATGGGAGTGAAAACCCCATCAAATCATGTGATAGGTGTAATAGGTCAATTGTTAGCCATGGGGATCATTATAGATGATAGAAATGATGCCCATTGTAAACCAGATAATATATCCTGCTATAGCAAAAATACCATGTGGATACATAACATAACGCAACCCTAAAGATAAACATAAAACTCAATAATTGTAAACTCAATAATTGTCTGAGTTTACAATTATTGAGTTTTATGTTTAAGGTCATTACACTCTGCTCATATTACTTGACCTCTCTGCAGCCTTTGACACCGTGAACCACCCTCTTCTCCTTCACATCTCCATACTCTTGGTATTCATAACAAGGCTCTATCCTGGATCTCCTCTTACCTCTTCCATCGTACTTTCAGTGTCTCTTCTGCTAACACCTCCTCCTCCTCTATTGATCTCTATGTAGGGTTACCCCCAGGGCTCTGTCCTGGGACCTCTTCTCTTTTCTCTCTACATACTTTCTCTGGGTGACCTAATCACATCTCTTCAGTTTAAATATCACCTCTATGCTGATGACACACAAATGTACTTTTCAACCCCTGACTTTACACCTGCTGTACAGACCAAAGTTTCTGAATGTCTCTCTGCGATATCATCCTGGATGGCCCTCCGACGACTTAAATTTAACATGTCATAACAGAGCTCCTCATAATTCATCCCAAACCTGGCCCTTCTACCTCCTTCCACATTACTGTTATAAATACTATCATTCACCCAGTAGCCCAAGCACGCTGCCTAAGGTCACACTTGACTCCTCTCTCAAATTCTCCTCTCACATTCAAAAAAGGTGCCCGATAACGGAGCCTGCATCTTGAGAAGCAGGGGGTCCCCGGACCTAAAATCAACCCGATTTCCTACTCACATACACTAGTATTAAAATTTTTATTTGCGATTGCTGTGAGATATGCAGGAGGGAGATCGCGGCTCTCTCTTTTTAGCTCTCTATGCGTCTTGGACAGATCGCTGCAGATCGTAGGGTGAGCCCTTTTGAGAGACGCAAACATCACGTCGTTGGCTCCTCTCCAGTTTTGGGCATTTTGCTTTCGCAGGTATTCGAGTCTTTCTACATAGCTTGTTAACAACACTGAAGAAACTGGCGGCATAACAGGCCCAGCGAGTTGGTTTATGAAGGCTACTAGCATAGGCCCTTAGTGTATAACGAGACAGATCGCCCACACACAATCCACCATTGGTCAGAATAAGAGGGGATTCTTTATTTATTGGATAGGTAAGAATGCCCTACATCTTTTTACCCAAGTTACTACCGTTTTTTATAGCCTCTACGACTAAAATTGGCAGCAAGAAAAGGGTCACATGGCCTAATGCAGAGAAGAGGGAATGATCTTTAGTAGGAATGATTGTTCTGGCAGTACACATATGGTCATTTTACCATGATTTTGCATGGCTTTTTAGAGTTTCCGTGTGTTCTTAATTCTATTTTCGCTGGGTTTTGTTTATTGTTAGCTGACACTGATCAAATCTTATTAATGTATGAATAATTATAATTCAAGTGAAGGTGCACCCACGTTACTTGAAGTAGATGCTACAGGTGCTCAACAAAAACAGTCCTGTTGGTCACTGAACCGTCAATAATACAGTAGGAAGAAGAAAGTAATAGTGGCACTCCAGTGGTCTTCTAAACATACAACATGACAGAGAAGCCCAATGCTACATCCAACATGACAGAAATACACAGTAAAATACTTATATATAAGTATATTACTGTGTATTTCTGTCATGTTGTATGTAGCATTGGGCTTCTCTGTCGTCTGTTGTATACATATGCCACGTTCAATAGCACTCCATTTTGACAGGTTTTAAGCCCGCCCCTCCCCACTTCCCTAGTTTGCAAGTGCCTCATTCTGCTGGATATAGACCCACTGTGGTCTTTCACCCTCCTAATAGAGGTAAATGAGAATTGTAATCCTAATAGAGGTATATTAGTATTTTATCTGGTAGTGTTAGGCCTTGCAAACAGGTGTCTGCCTTGACGTGGCTCGCAAGCTTACAACGCTTTGGCCAAAGGGTTAAACTAAATGACCCTATTTCAAGAAAATATATAAGTATTTTACTGTGTATTTCTGTCATGTTGGATGTAGCATTGGGCTTCTCTGTCGTCTGTTGTATACATACGCCACGCTCAATAGCACTCCTTTTTGACACATATACATATATATATTTTGTGGGGGCTCAGGGGTTCCCAAAAAGAGCTTGCTGGGGTTCTGTGTTTTGTCTTTTAAACATACTAATTTTATTATAAAATGATCCACATACGGTCCGTTGACGAATTACTACTTGAAGACCACTGGAGATCCACCACTTCTTTATTATTTCAATAATTATAATGAACACAGACCATATCTGACATGGCCTAATTTAGAAAAAAAAGTGTGAATTACTTTACTTTATCTTTCTTGCTGTTAACCTACTTCACACTTATGTAAGCTAGTCTAGTTAGCTCTTTAGACATAGAGCAAGCAAAGCATATATTTATATTATAAACAATAATAACCTTGCTTTTATTGAATCAAATTATTTTATATGTGGAAGAATAAAAGGTTAAGTATAGTAAATAGAGCTCCAGCATTCTCTTTTCTTTGTTGATTGAAAATGTATCTGTAGAGCCACCAAACTCATCTTTGAATTGAATAGATGCTATCTGCTTGTGCTGAACAATGAGAAACATATAAATCACTTCTCAGAACTGCATGTGAGGGATAATGTCAATATGAGTTATGTCTTCCTATAACTTCAAATGAAGTCTGCTGCTGAATGTCATAAGATGAACAATTTCCATTACTCCATCAGCGTTCCACAGCTTGTCCACTTAAAAAACTACTATATGTTTCTTCCTTTCTGTCAGTAACACAGATAAGTCACACACAAAATGTCACCGAAGCACGTCAGAAAATCTTAAACCTTCTGCTGCAGAAATGGAATTTATAACTGGAGTATGAGATTTTTAATTTATTTTACGTGAATATGAGTATCTATATTTAATTTGGCTAAATAATGGAAAAAAATATAACAATTATTTGTTACACATGGCATTAAAAATACAAAAATGTACACTGTACTTTAAAAAAAAGAAGAACATATGTTATTGACAACAAAATATGAGTCCACCCACTCTCATATAATATATACTAAAAGAGTACGTCTATGCATAATAATTGAAATGCTCAATATACAGTAGTACATTTTTTTTATTTCAAATTCATCCAGATGTTAAACAATCAAAGGAAAAAGTACAAAAACAATAAAAAAAAATAAAGAACAGGAAAAAATAATTATTGCAATGAGGAGGCCCCCAATAGGGTATAGAAAAGAGAACATTTTGGATCACTAATATCAGCAAACAGATATGGCAACCCTTAATAAATATTTCTAAATGGTTTATATACTCATACTGACATGTTGCCCTGTCTAGCATCGCCTCCTGTTAACTCCAGCATGTGGCATCATAACAATTACATCACCATGATTAAGTAAAAAATTAAATGTATGCAAGCATAGAGCATCAATAGAAAATAAAATACTTAAAGGCTTTTTCTTTCAAATTAAGCCCATCTGCAATTGATCTTTATTTAACATCTACCTGTTATGAGCTGAATAGGCAGATCCCTCCCTTAATTGTTAGTCAATTGATTGTGCTTAACAGTATTTAAGTGAGTCTATCTTGGCTGTGAGCCATATGGCTGTGTCATCCCAAAGTGTCACATAAAGTGTCTGTAGAGTTAACTGGAGTTAGAATTGAAGTTGAAATCTACAAGAAGATCTGGACTGCACTTCAAAAACAACTACAACATTGTAACTGTGAGAGCTTGACTTTCTAAATGCTGTGATAATTTTGTAGTCTTCCTATTTCCAATACCTGGTTTAGTCTCTCCTCCTGCATCTCACTATGCCCTCCCTATTGGTTTTTCTGTTGGCTGTTTCCTCACTCCCTTGTAAACGTTTCTGTTCTCTTCAACTTCTCCACACCCGTCCTATCCACATTTCTTCACCTCTCCTCCCCTCCACCTATGTCTGTCCCCATACACTGCACCATTATTTATACATCTTTTTCCCAACAACTTCCTTACCCCTCAATAAAAAGCACCGCCATAAATCCTCTATTCACACCCTCTTTCTATTCCTTCCTGCTGCTAGGGATATCTCTCCTAATCCTGATCCCAGACATAAACACACCTGCTCTCACCCACGCCTCCCTGCCATCTCCTCCCATGCAAATGGTGTTAACCTTCTGATTTAATCCTGACCAACCTTAAAACTTGCCACACAAATCAAGCATCCCAATAGTCTGCACTCATGGCTACTGTTCCACACCCACAGTCACTACTACCACCCATTGTGACCAAGCACTGCGATCTACAGCACATTCCCTCACCTGCTGTCTCTGTAAAATTCCCATCATACCTCTTAGATTGTAAACTCGTCAGGGCAGGGATTTCCTTTGCTATTGTCAGATTTTGCTGCGCTTAATGTACCATTATAATTCCCTGTACTGTATTCTTTGTGAAGCGCAGAGTATACTTTTGGTGCTATATAAATAAAGACATACTGTACATACATAAATTCAAGGCTGCTAAGTGAAGGGTACTAAATAAAAAGGAGCCAATACAGGTGCCAGAAGAAGCTTATAAGAATTACAATAATAATATTAATTTAGAAAGCTAAGATCAAGTCATTGTGTGTACTGTAGATTACATATTATACCATGTCCATTATATAGACTGGTATTTTTCTCAAACATCCAGGGGGAGCATATGGGGAAAGAAATAAAAATTTAAGTGCAGACGTTTCTATAAAGTAGAATGATATAGTCTTGGCTCGTATAAATGTATTACTCACAAGATGTATGAGTTAATCAGGCAATTGGCAAATTGGGTTGCCACCCATCTGTATCTGGACCCCCCTTGTTTGAGATACCGTCAGCAGGATGATGTATATATAATAGAGAGAGAAAATGTGCCAGTAAAAATCATGCATGTATCTCACAAATGGAGAAAATGGAAGCTCCCCGAACTGCTCACCGCCTCCCTCGGGTGTTTGGCTGGCTTTCTCTCACGGATCTGTGTGCCGATTCAGAGCCTCCCTCACGGCGCCCGTCCAGGAAGATGACGTCACGGCTGCAGAGTTGGTCAGCTACGGGTCGCGTTTGAGTCCAAAATTGGTACACTCTACGCGTTTCGCCCAGCTTGCTGTAGCTGTTGTCGGCTTCGTCAGGAGTGTGTAAAGGTTGGGTGCAGTTGATACTTATATACCCTATATACATGCTAATCTATTCAATTATACAATTAAACAATTGAACAACCTGATCTAAGACTATTATTGTGGGAGTAAACTTGGAACTTACAAGTAATATAATCAATTGCTACGCATACATTAATATGTAAGTACAGATGACAATACATAAATGGAGCAACCAGAGAACAGACATTATGACCTTGTGATGTTTCAAGGTGCATATATATATAAAATTACAATGATATCCCAACTTGGGCAATATGAAATGTCATTAGACAATTAATGTTTTAAATGGCATATATTTGGATTATCTTCCTTTCTATAATCCTCAAGGCGCAACACATATAAAAATAGATTGGGGAGATGGAGTTTGAGGGGTAAACTCTGTGCTCAGTATAAGACTGTTCACAACATTTTATAATAGTTTTTTCTTACTTCTTCAATGGGTCTTTTACTTCCAATAGTTCTAGCAATAATGTTCAAATTGCAAACAATGGGTCTATCAGAATAGTATTGTTATGAGTTAATATATATGTGCAGTCTTTGGTGGGGTGCAATCTTCTGCACTAACATATATCTGGGAGCTAGTTTGTCATGAAGATATGGCAGGGTATTTATTTCTGATGGCAGTTTAATGGCATCTTATTCTGGGTGTATCTTGGTGGTCCAAACTTTATGTTTAGTGTATATACGTTAATGGATAAATATAATGAGCTGTAAAGATAGTATACAGATTCAATTTATCATAATTGAGATGTGAAGCAAAATTCTAAAGGCTTTCACTAGGGTTGCGTTGACAGGGGGGCTAAATACATATGGAAAAAGACGAAGTGAAGAAGAGTAATTATAAAAAGTAAAAATAAAAAATAAAAATGCAGTACTTAGGTGCTACAAAAAATCTCTATCAATCAACTATAATGACATTTCATTTACAGTGTGTGGACACAGGATCAAACTATCAACATATAGATATAGTGTGTACAGTTGTAGATTCCTAGGTGAAATCCTGAAAAATAAGATAGGAAAAGCTGATGCAAAGACAAAGAGACAAAGGAACAAAAGAGGATCATATTAGTACCATCATTTTGAGCATAATCTATTTCAAAAAAGGAGCAAGATCTATCTCAGCATTGAGGCCTCTTGGAGCTAATGTTTTGAGGCGATGGATCCAAAATGTTTCCCTCTTTAGGAGTTCTGACCCCCTATCCCCTCCCCTCCAATGGGGTAGTACATGTTCGATGGCTTTAAAGACTAGGCCTGTTAGTTCCCCACCGTGACATTCAGAAAAATGATTTGGAATACTGTGGTTGGTTAATTTTCTCTTGATGCCACTCAGATGTTCGATAATTCGAGTTCTTACTGGTCTTATGGTCTTTCCGATGTATTGTAACTTGCAGGAACATTCCATTAGATAGATTACATGGTCTGTCCTGCAAGTCATAAAAGTTTCAATATTGAAGACTTCACCGGTGACATTAGAGCAAAAATTGGTATGATCAGAAGACCTAAAACCACACGCCTTGCAACTTGTACAGCCAAAAAAACCTTTCTTATTTAGCCATCTATTGTTCTTAGAATTGGAATCCCTTAATGCACTAGGGGCTAGTTTGTCTTTAAGATTGGAGGCTTTTTTAAATATCACATTTGGTCTATCGGGGATATTGGGGCCCAATACTGGATCATTTTTAAGTATATCCCAGTGCTTTTGAATGATATTCTTAATTTTTCCTGCATCTCTGCTATATCCCGTCAGAAATGCAAAATCATATTTGTTGTTTCTATTTGAATTCTTTTGCTTGGGTACCAATAGATCCTCTCTCTGAAGTTCCCCTGCCCTATTTATAGCTGATTCTATTGTTTCCTCTGTAGTTTTTCTCCAAAAATCTGTTTTTGATTTTTTCAGATTGTGTAATGTATTGTTCTTTGTCTGTGCAGTTCCTTCTTATTCTGGTGAACTGGCTTGCTGGTACATTGTCCATCCATTGTGGTAAATGGCAGCTGTCTCTCTTGATGAAATTGTTTTTATCTATATCTTTAAAATAGGTTTTTGTTTTGATAGATTCGTTTTCGATATAGATATTTAAATCTAGGAAATTGATTTGATCCTTGCTCCACTCACTAGTGAATTTCAAATTATATGAATTAATATTCATCTCATTAATGAATTTAATGAGTGTGTCTTCTCCCCCACTCCAAATGAAAAACACATCATCAATGTAGCGGCGATAAAGGACAAGATTCGCACCAAGCTCACTCCCTGACCAGATGTTGTCTGTCTCCCAATCTGATACAAACAGATTGGCGTAGCTTGGAGCGAATCTCGTCCCCATCGCCGTCCCACATTTTTGCAAATAAAAAGTGTGTGAATACCAAAAATAATTGTGCTCTAGTATGAACTTTATACTGTCAATAATAAATTCAGCCTGTGATGCTGGTAAAGTCTCATCCTCCTGTAAAACCCGCCTGACTGATTCGCAACCCTGTGTATGTTCTATAATTGTATACAGTGAAGCAACGTCACATGTTGCCAATAGAAAGTGTTTCTCCCACTTTACACAACTCAAAAGGTTGAGTATCTCTACTGTGTCTTTCAAATAAGCCTTTTGTTTGACCACATATTTTTGTAAGAATGTGTCTATGTATAAAGAGAGGTTGGCAGTTAGCGAGTCAATCCCCGAGACTATTGGTCTGCCTGGGGGATTGACTACACTCTTGTGGATCTTTGGGAGGAAATAGAAGACCGGCATCTTGGCTTTATTTAGATATAAGAAATCATATTCTTTTTCATCCAGTATGCCGGTCTCCCTTCCCCCATCTAACAGCATTTTAAGTTCTTCTGTGTATTTGATGATGGGATTGCCTGACAATTTTTCATATGTGTTGGTGTCTCCTAGCAATCTCAATGCTTCTTCTTCATATTTGTCTCGATCCATCAGAACTATCCCCCCCCCCCCCTTATCTGCCTGTTTGACCACCAGATTCTTGTTATCCATAAGTTGTTTAAGGGCATCTTTTTCATTCTTAGTTAGATTTTCTTTTTGTTGGTTTCCCTTTTCTTTCAAATCTGTACTCAAATTTTCAAATTCTTTTGTTATCATTTGAAAAAAGACTTCCAAATGGTTCCCTTTAGCAAATTGTGGAAAAAAGGTGGATTTAGGTTTCAACCCTGTGTGTATATATTTTCTTTCTTGTTCTACCACTGCTGGTACTTCCCTGATAGTGTTGTGCTCGATGTGTCTCCCTAGGAAATAGCGTTTCACAGTGAGTTTCCTTAGGAAACGGTTTGCATCAATATATAAGTCAAAGCTGCTATGTGTTTTCATAGGTGCAAACGACAACCTCTTTGATAGTACACTTTTCTGTGTGTCAGATAAAGCTATCTTACTTAAGTTGAAAACATTTTCTATATTTACTTTGCGCTCCTTTTGGTATTTCTTGTGTTTTCTTCTACCCCTCTTTCCTCTGAAAGTCTTCCTCTTTTTGAGCTGCCCGTCTGACCCCCCTCTATCTGTGGTTGTGGTTTGGGATCCCACAAAGTAGAAGGGCCCTCTGCCCCTAAAAAAGAGGAATCTGCACTATATTGTCTTTTTAGATCTTTCTTTTCTTTTTTCTCTCTAGAGTCTGATGAATTAGTTCTTTCTTTGTTATCTCTTTTCTCTCTAGAGTCTGCTGAATTAGTTCTATTTTGCTGTTTGCGTGTCCTATCTTCCTCTCTTTTATCTTTTTTTGATTGGTTAATAGGGGTGTAGTTGGCTTTGTCTCCTCCTCTAGAAGGTTCTTTTCTTGGAGAATGGCGGTTCTCTCTAGTCGTTTTGTCTTTATTCTGATGGTCTTGTCTCTCATCTCTTTCCCTTTCACTGTGTGCTTTATTGTCATAGTTGGTGTGTCTGTCTCCATGTTGTTCTTTTCTATAATTACTTTTGTAGTATTTCTTAAAAATCCTATTTTTGTTCCAGCTTCTTTGTTCTCCCTTTCTGTAGTCTTCCTCATCTCTATGTAATTTTTGTGTTTTATTGTTGTCTGTATCTCTTTCTAGAACTTCTAGTTTCTTTTGTAATAGACTATCTTTTTCTTTGAATTCCTTTGTGTTTTCAAAGGGGGTCAATTTTTCTTTTATTGCATTAATCTCTTCATCTAATTGCTGCAAATGAGCTTTTTGTTGTTTTATAATGAGATCAATCAGCCCATGGGAGCAATCATCTAACAGTTGATTCCAGCTTGCCAAAAAAGACTCATCCTCCAAATCAAAGGATGGTTTCTTTTGAACTCGCAATCCTCTTGGTATTATATCACAATCTTTATATTGTTGTAAAAATACAACGTCTAACCACTTTTTTGTGTCTTTAATCATCACTTTTTCTAGTTTAGTGAATTCATTCGTGATTATTTTTTCTACATTTTCATCATTAGAAACTTCTTCCTCCTCTACTACTTTGTCAAAATTAATCTTTCTTTGTAATCTCTTAGAAAACACATTAACATTATTAGTGCAAATATCCATAATTTAAAGTGTGCTGCCCACTCACCCAAAAACAAACAGTATATTGTGGAATAAGTGATATAAGGCGCAAACAACTATTAAAAAGTAACAATAGTGAATAAATCTATAAAAAGGGAAGTGTGATGATTAAAGTCCAACCACCCAGCTCAAACCTCACTGGTGGGACCTGTTTCACGGGTTCCAAGGATTCAAGTATTTTTCTCAAACATCCAGGGGGAGCATATGGGGAAAGAAATAAAAATTTAAGTGCAGACGTTTCTATAAAGTAGAATGATATAGTCTTGGCTCGTATAAATGTATTACTCACAAGATGTATGAGTTAATCAGGCAATTGGCAAATTGGGTTGCCACCCATCTGTATCTGGACCCCCCTTGTTTGAGATACCGTCAGCAGGATGATGTATATATAATAGAGAGAGAAAATGTGCCAGTAAAAATCATGCATGTATCTCACAAATGGAGAAAATGGAAGCTCCCCGAACTGCTCACCGCCTCCCTCGGGTGTTTGGCTGGCTTTCTCTCACGGATCTGTGTGCCGATTCAGAGCCTCCCTCACGGCGCCCGTCCAGGAAGATGACGTCACGGCTGCAGAGTTGGTCAGCTACTGGTCGCGTTTGAGTCCAAAATTGGTACACTCTACGCGTTTCGCCCAGCTTGCTGTAGCTGTTGTCGGCTTCGTCAGGAGTGTGTAAAGGTTGGGTGCAGTTGATACTTATATACCCTATATACATGCTAATCTATTCAATTATACAATTAAACAATTGAACAACCTGATCTAAGACTATTATTGTGGGAGTAAACTTGGAACTTACAAGTAATATAATCAATTGCTACGCATACATTAATATGTAAGTACAGATGACAATACATAAATGGAGCAACCAGAGAACAGACATTATGACCTTGTGATGTTTCAAGGTGCATATATATATAAAATTACAATGATATCCCAACTTGGGCAATATGAAATGTCATTAGACAATTAATGTTTTAAATGGCATATATTTGGATTATCTTCCTTTCTATAATCCTCAAGGCGCAACACATATAAAAATAGATTGGGGAGATGGAGTTTGAGGGGTAAACTCTGTGCTCAGTATAAGACTGTTCACAACATTTTATAATAGTTTTTTCTTACTTCTTCAATGGGTCTTTTACTTCCAATAGTTCTAGCAATAATGTTCAAATTGCAAACAATGGGTCTATCAGAATAGTATTGTTATGAGTTAATATATATGTGCAGTCTTTGGTGGGGTGCAATCTTCTGCACTAACATATATCTGGGAGCTAGTTTGTCATGAAGATATATAACAATTAAACAAAAGACACCCTATGGGCAGCACTCGTTGTAAGCAAATATGAATTGGTGATAAATTTAAAATTAAAATGCTTTAATCGTATAATTTAAAATAGATGTCAAAATTGTTGAAAAAATGGTCAACTGACTGTGGTGACAAAATACAAAGAAAACAGACAAAAATATATAAAATACTATAACTGAGATCTAGGGGGGGAGGTGGAGAGCCCACCTAGCTGCTAACTAGCAGAAATCAACAATCAAGGACTGTAATAGTCAACCCCCTAGTTCAGCAATAACAAGGTTAAAAGGCCTGTAAAGTGGATACAGGTGACGGAGAACTACCCATGCAAAGGTATATACCTATGTGCTATGCACAATAGATTGAGAGCTCACTAATTGCTATTTGATAGTCCACAATGAAGATGGTGAGGAATACCCTAAATAAAGGGTTAGAGCAAGCCTAATTATAGGAGGGTTAATATGGTAGGCAATGTGTTATATTATAGTGTGCACAAGAGCTCACAAAGTGTGGTACTTAGCTCTGGAGCACGGTTCTAGTCCGTATCCAGTTATAGCCCCCTAACATAAATGTGCCACTTAAACATGCTTAATAATACCTCACAATATACACATAGGTCAGTCAGTGACTATCAATAGCTAAATGTACAAGAGCTTACAAAAAATGTATTTTACAGCTCTGGGGCACGGATCTAGTCCGTATCCAGTTATGGCCCCCTAATTCAAATGTGTCACAGTAACAGATAGGTAAGCAGACTGTGATAACGTAGTGAGCAAACACATAAATGAGCCGAGGGGAGAGGAAATGCACGCAATGAAAAAAGTAGTCAGCAGCAATTGCATTTACACGTGCTGGGTGAGGTAATTGGATATATACCGCATCCCTGTGTTAAGCCCTCGTCAGGGTTAATATCGCGGAGTAACGCTGACATAAGCAATTGTGCCTGTGGTTCCTGTTTAAAGTCCTGCTGCCATAAGATACCACATAAAGTACCTGGTGTCTATGATGTATGGACCCAGACTCCCTTAACACGCGTCTCGGCTCTGTACAGAGCCTCTCACCCTCTGCTCGGCATGGGGACGTCAATGCGTGATGACGTCAGTCCTGTAGCCGCCTCCCACCTGACGTACGTTTCGCTGGGGCGCTTTATCAAAGGTGGTGAAGTGAGGAACTACATGCATAGTATATATAGTGTATTAAGTACCAGCTAATGCAGGGCAGCTGAGTCTAACCAATTGCTTCTATTTCAGGAGGACGGTAGCTATCGCGGTGCTGAGGAATTGATCAAAGAAGAGACATTTGAGATAATAAAGTGTAGACTGAGTGAACAAACTGAGTGTGGTATTCATTTGTTAAAGAGCTGAATGTAAATTGTGATGTACTTAGAGACACAGGATTTTAATACGTTATGCTATTTAGTGCCAAGACCCATTTCAAATGGATGTATTAAGTCAATGTTGTTCAGGAAGATAATGCTGACAATCTATATAAAGGGAGAGAATAGGAAGCCTTCGTTTATCCCTCTGGGTGCCAAAGTACCCAGTACATAGATCCATTTGGATTCTTTTTGTAAGATTAAACGCTTCCAATCACCCCCTCTAGGACTAGGGGGGACGCTCTCAATCCCTGTGAAGTGAAGGTTGGTAATGTCACCGCCATGTGCCTGATGAATATGGTTGGCGAGGGGGGTATCTAAATGATTCCGTATAGCCCCCAGATGTTCCAAAATACGCTGGCGGAATTCACGGATGGTCTTGCCAATATATTTTTTGGTACATTGACAGGTGACTTGATAAATGACTCCCTTTGTCCGGCAGTTAATAAACTGCCTGACTTTATAACTTTTTGTATTGTTCCAATTGAAGAAATTTTTAGAGAGGGACAGATGTGTACAAGCCTTGCATCCTTGGCATTTAAAATTCCCCACAGATCTATTACTTAGCCATGTTGATGTTGTTAATGGTCTCAAATGGCTATGGACCAACTGGTCTTTGAGATTAGGTGCCCGCCTGCTGACCAAAGTTGGTGTAATTCGTAGGACATCATTAAGATCTGGGTCGTTTAAAAGGATTGGCCAGTGTTTCTTTAATATGGCATTAATCTCTGACCATTGATTGTTGAACGTACCCACAAATCTTATGAGTTTAGAGTCAGCGACTGGAGAGCAATGTGTGCTCAATAAAGAGGTTTTATCTGTAAATTTCGCTCTCCGATAAGCTTGTTTAATACATCGTTGGCTGTACCCCCTTTCTCTGAATCGTTCACTCATGTTTTTAGCTTCATGTTCAAAAGCTGTGATAGTGGAGCAGTTCCTGCGAATCCGCAGGAACTGCCCAACAGGGATACCCTCCTTGAGTCGCCTTGGATGGTGACTTTCATAACGCAAAAGGCTGTTGGTGGCTGTCTTTTTTCTGTGGATAGTAGTTTCCACTTTGTCACCAGCACCTCTGGAAATTTTTAAGTCAAGGAACGTGACTTCCTGTGTATCAATTTCATACGTTAAATGAAGGTTGAACTCATTGGTGTTAAGTATATTGATGAATTCAATAAATGACGCCCTGGTCCCCTGCCACAGGACCAGGACATCATCGATGAAGCGGACCCACAGCAGGATTTGGATCGTATAGGCTTCATTGGCTTCATGAAAAACCACCTCCGCCTCCCACCAACCGAGATATAGGTTCGCATAGGTGGGGGCGCAGGTGGTCCCCATCGCCGTACCTCTGAGTTGATGGTAAATGACACCATTGAATGTGAAGTAATTATGTGTCAATATGAATCTCAGTAGGTCGAGTACAAGTTGATTATGTGTCACAAATTCACAGCTTCGACTTTTTAGGAAGTAGGATACTGCGTCTATACCCACTTGGTGTATAATAGAGGTATATAACGATTCGACATCAAGACTAATCAGTAGTGTGTCTTTGTCGAGGACTATGTCATTTAGTCGATTGAGTGCGTCCTTGGTGTCTCTAAGGAACGATGGTAGGCTGTCAACAAACGGTCGTAGAATTTGGTCAACGTATTTACTACTTTGTTCCGTGAGGTTAGATATACCGGACACAATGGGTCTCCCAGGAGGGGGTAAGGTTCCCTTGTGGATTTTTGGTAGGCAATAGAAGGTGGATAGGACTGGTGCGGGGGTTAGGAGTTGTTCATACTCTTTTTTTGATATGACCTTAGATTCTAGAGCTATCGTTAGGATGGTTTTAAGTTCTTTCTTAAAAGTTTCTGTGGGGCTCAATTTGAGTCTCTTGTAACAAGTGGAGTCTGAGAGGAGGCGTGTGCATTCTGTAACGTAATCGACAGTATTCATAATCACTGTGTTACCCCCTTTATCCGAGGGTTTCACAGTGATTGTAATATCATTTTGTAAGTCTTTAAGACCTTGTCGTTCAGATACAGAGAGATTATCAGATTTATTATGCGGTTGCAAGTCTTCTAGATCACTTATTACAAGTTTCATAAATACCTCCACATTTGGACTGGTCACTAATGGAGGGGTAAATTTGGACCTAGGTTTGAGATCAGAGAACGGGCCTTCTCCTTCAGTTCTATTAGATTCTTCCAGGAGTGCTGTAAGGTCCCGCATATTGTCAATATGTAACTGATCGAAATAGAGTAGGCCATCATTCTTAAGTTGAAATGTTTCGCGTCGTTTAAAGAATTTGTGTAGGAGGAGTTTCCTCCCAAACAGGTTGGTATCTTTAACCCAATCAAAGATCTTAAAATTCTCAGACGGAGAGAATGACAGGCCTTTATTTAGTGCTATAATTTGATCTGATGTCAGGATTTTATCAGACAGATTGATTACTTGGTTGATGTGCAGTGTGTTAGTGGTAATGGAATTTACCTCTGTCTCCTGTATCGTCTTCTCTGTCTGCCCCTGTAGCCCCACACACTTCTGTCTCTTAGACCATCCTTTTTGCCCTCTCCTTGTTTTCCCTTTTCGAAAAACAGGGGATAGCTTGGGCCCTGCTCCAAAAAATGCATCCTATCTGAATCTGGTCTGTTAGCTGGTCTATCACTATTTTCTGCCTCATCATTTGAGGTATCCCAGTCAGTTGATGAATCGTTATGATTAGGTCTAGATCTTTTTTCTGCAAAATGGTGTCTGTATATTTTGCCCCCCTCATAATCTTTTGTGTCCCTTTGGAATTTTTTAGCTTTACGTTCTTTCAGCTCTTTTATAAATTTGTCAATATTTGTCTGTAGTTTGTTTTCTGATTCAATGAAATCAGTCTTATCTCTCCATTGGTCAATATTATCCAAATGTGTCCTTATATCTGCTTTTACGGTGATCAGTTTCTCATTCTGATATTCGATTAATAATTTCATAAGTGAAACTGAGCATTTACCCAGAATGTTGTCCCAGCTCTTGGTGAACCCCTCATCCTGGAACATATGAGAGGGAGCGATGTTAGCTCTCAAACCGCGTGGTATCCGTTCTGTTCTTAAATAATTCTCGAGACTGGTGACCTCCCACCACAGTCTCGCGCGTTGTTTGAATAGTAGTTCTAATTTTGTAAAGAATGAAATAAGGTCATCACCAGGAGCTGGGACATCAATATTATCACCTGAAAACAGATTTGTGGCCTCTTGCTGCCAGACTGCAAAGTCAAGTTGAGTAGATAAAAAACCAGACATGGTATCAGTATAATCTTAAATGGCGAGCTGAGAGTAGAAGTGAACACTAGTTCACACTATGTAGTAATACAACAATGGGAAAGGGGGAAAGGAGTGGAAACCCTCGCATCAGCCTCTAATCAAGAAAGAATTAACAACGGTGCAATAAGGGGAAGGAGCAGAATTATAACAATTAAACAAAAGACACCCTATGGGCAGCACTCGTTGTAAGCAAATATGAATTGGTGATAAATTTAAAATTAAAATGCTTTAATCGTATAATTTAAAATAGATGTCAAAATTGTTGAAAAAATGGTCAACTGACTGTGGTGACAAAATACAAAGAAAACAGACAAAAATATATAAAATACTATAACTGAGATCTAGGGGGGGAGGTGGAGAGCCCACCTAGCTGCTAACTAGCAGAAATCAACAATCAAGGACTGTAATAGTCAACCCCCTAGTTCAGCAATAACAAGGTTAAAAGGCCTGTAAAGTGGATACAGGTGACGGAGAACTACCCATGCAAAGGTATATACCTATGTGCTATGCACAATAGATTGAGAGCTCACTAATTGCTATGTGATAGTCCACAATGAAGATGGTGAGGAATACCCTAAATAAAGGGTTAGAGCAAGCCTAATTATAGGAGGGTTAATATGGTAGGCAATGTGTTATATTATAGTGTGCACAAGAGCTCACAAAGTGTGGTACTTAGCTCTGGGGCACGGTTCTAGTCCGTATCCAGTTATAGCCCCCTAACATAAATGTGCCACTTAAACATGCTTAATAATACCTCACAATATACACATAGGTCAGTCAGTGACTATCAATAGCTAAATGTACAAGAGCTTACAAAAAATGTATTTTACAGCTCTGGGGCACGGATCTAGTCCGTATCCAGTTATGGCCCCCTAATTCAAATGTGTCACAGTAACAGATAGGTAAGCAGACTGTGATAACGTAGTGAGCAAACACATAAATGAGCCGAGGGGAGAGGAAATGCACGCAATGAAAAAAGTAGTCAGCAGCAATTGCATTTACACGTGCTGGGTGAGGTAATTGGATATATACCGCATCCCTGTGTTAAGCCCTCGTCAGGGTTAATATCGCAGGGTGAAAGTCACCATCCAAGGCGACTCAAGGAGGGTATCCCTGTTGGGCAGTTCCTGCGGATTCGCAGGAACTGCTCCACTATCACAGCTTTTGAACATGAAGCTAAAAACATGAGTGAACGATTCAGAGAAAGGGGGTACAGCCAACGATGTATTAAACAAGCTTATCGGAGAGCGAAATTTACAGATAGAACCTCTTTATTGAGCACACATTGCTCTCCAGTCGCTGACTCTAAACTCATAAGATTTGTGGGTACGTTCAACAATCAATGGTCAGAGATTAATGCCATATTAAAGAAACACTGGCCAATCCTTTTAAACGACCCAGATCTTAATGATGTCCTACGAATTACACCAACTTTGGTCAGCAGGCGGGCACCTAATCTCAAAGACCAGTTGGTCCATAGCCATTTGAGACCATTAACAACATCAACATGGCTAAGTAATAGATCTGTGGGGAATTTTAAATGCCAAGGATGCAAGGCTTGTACACATCTGTCCCTCTCTAAAAATTTCTTCAATTGGAACAATACAAAAAGTTATAAAGTCAGGCAGTTTATTAACTGCCGGACAAAGGGAGTCATTTATCAAGTCACCTGTCAATGTACCAAAAAATATATTGGCAAGACCATCCGTGAATTCCGCCAGCGTATTTTGGAACATCTGGGGGCTATACGGAATCATTTAGATACCCCCCTCGCCAACCATATTCATCAGGCACATGGCGGTGACATTACCAACCTTCACTTCACAGGGATTGAGAGCGTCCCCCCTAGTCCTAGAGGGGGTGATTGGAACCGTTTAATCTTACAAAAAGAATCCAAATGGATCTATGTACTGGGTACTTTGGCACCCAGAGGGATAAACGAAGGCTTCCTATTCTCTCCCTTTATATAGATTGTCAGCATTATCTTCCTGAACAACATTGACTTAATACATCCATTTGAAATGGGTCTTGGCACTAAATAGCATAACGTATTAAAATCCTGTGTCTCTAAGTACATCACAATTTACATTCAGCTCTTTAACAAATGAATACCACACTCAGTTTGTTCACTCAGTCTACACTTTATTATCTCAAATGTCTCTTCTTTGATCAATTCCTCAGCACCGCGATAGCTACCGTCCTCCTGAAATAGAAGCAATTGGTTAGACTCAGCTGCCCTGCATTAGCTGGTACTTAATACACTATATATACTATGCATGTAGTTCCTCACTTCACCACCTTTGATAAAGCGCCCCAGCGAAACGTACGTCAGGTGGGAGGCGGCTACAGGACTGACGTCATCACGCATTGACGTCCCCATGCCGAGCAGAGGGTGAGAGGCTCTGTACAGAGCCGAGACGCGTGTTAAGGGAGTCTGGGTCCATACATCATAGACACCAGGTACTTTATGTGGTATCTTATGGCAGCAGGACTTTGAACAGGAACCACAGGCACAATTGCTTATGTCAGCGTTACTCCGCGATATTAACCCTGACGAGGGCTTAACACAGGGATGCGGTATATATCCAATTACCTCACCCAGCACGTGTAAATGCAATTGCTGCTGACTACTTTTTTCATTGCGTGCATTTCCTCTCCCCTCGGCTCATTTATGTGTTTGCTCACTACGTTATCACAGTCTGCTTACCTATCTGTTACTGTGACACATTTGAATTAGGGGGCCATAACTGGATACGGACTAGATCCGTGCCCCAGAGCTGTAAAATACATTTTTTGTAAGCTCTTGTACATTTAGCTATTGATAGTCACTGACTGACCTATGTGTATATTGTGAGGTATTATTAAGCATGTTTAAGTGGCACATTTATGTTAGGGGGCTATAACTGGATACGGACTAGAACCGTGCCCCAGAGCTAAGTACCACACTTTGTGAGCTCTTGTGCACACTATAATATAACACATTGCCTACCATATTAACCCTCCTATAATTAGGCTTGCTCTAACCCTTTATTTAGGGTATTCCTCACCATCTTCATTGTGGACTATCAAATAGCAATTAGTGAGCTCTCAATCTATTGTGCATAGCACATAGGTATATACCTTTGCATGGGTAGTTCTCCGTCACCTGTATCCACTTTACAGGCCTTTTAACCTTGTTATTGCTGAACTAGGGGGTTGGCTATTACAGTCCTTGATTGTTGATTTCTGCTAGTTAGCAGCTAGGTGGGCTCTCCACCTCCCCCCCTAGATCTCAGTTATAGTATTTTATATATTTTTGTCTGTTTTCTTTGTATTTTGTCACCACAGTCAGTTGACCATTTTTTCAACAATTTTGACATCTATTTTAAATTATACGATTAAAGCATTTTAATTTTAAATTTATCACCAATTCATATTTGCTTACAACGAGTGCTGCCCATAGGGTGTCTTTTGTTTAATTGTTATAATTCTGCTCCTTCCCCTTATTGCACCGTTGTTAATTCTTTCTTGATTAGAGGCTGATGCGAGGGTTTCCACTCCTTTCCCCCTTTCCCATTGTTGTATTGTCATGAAGATATGGCAGGGTATTTATTTCTGATGGCAGTTTAATGGCATCTTATTCTGGGTGTATCTTGGTGGTCCAAACTTTATGTTTAGTGTATATACGTTAATGGATAAATATAATGAGCTGTAAAGATAGTATACAGATTCAATTTATCATAATTGAGATGTGAAGCAAAATTCTAAAGGCTTTCACTAGGGTTGCGTTGACAGGGGGGCTAAATACATATGGAAAAAGACGAAGTGAAGAAGAGTAATTATAAAAAGTAAAAATAAAAAATAAAAATGCAGTACTTAGGTGCTACAAAAAATCTCTATCAATCAACTATAATGACATTTCAATATTGAAGTGCATTAAGGGATTCCAATTCTAAGAACAATAGATGGCTAAATAAGAAAGTTTTTTTTGGCTGCACAAGTTGCAAGGCGTGTGGTTTTAGGTCTTCTGATCATACCAATTTTTGCTCTAATGTCACCGGTGAAGTCTTCAATATTGAAACTTTTATGACTTGCAGGACAGACCATGTAATCTATCTAATGGAATGTTCCTGCAAGTTACAATACATCGGAAAGACCATAAGACCAGTAAGAACTCGAATTATCGAACATCTGAGTGGCATCAAGAGAAAATTAACCAACCACAGTATTCCAAATCATTTTTCTGAATGTCACGGTGGGGAACCAACAGGCCTAGTCTTTAAAGCCATCGAACATGTACTACCCCATTGGAGGGGAGGGGATAGGGGGTCAGAACTCCTAAAGAGGGAAACATTTTGGATCCATCGCCTCAAAACATTAGCTCCAAGAGGCCTCAATGCTGAGATAGATCTTGCTCCTTTTTTGAAATAGATTATGCTCAAAATGATGGTACTAATATGATCCTCTTTTGTTCCTTTGTCTCTTTGTCTTTGCATCAGCTTTTCCTATCTTATTTTTCAGGATTTCACCTAGGAATCTACAACTGTACACACTACTGCACCGACACACTTTATTCGAGCAAATACCCGGTATGTACCTGGCAGATACCTGGAATGCGCCGCGCCTCACCTCTGACAAGCCCCGTTGCATTTGCCTTCCCAGCCTGGGTTCATGCCTGGCTGATGGGCGGCTGATCTGTTAAATGATAATGATTAGGATTTAATAGGCTGCAATGCTTCGCGTGTCTACCAGATGGCATAAATTCATGAATTGTAATGCAGTATATATATATGTAGTGTGCAGTATTGCAGCACACGGGAATAAAATGCTTCAATCCCTGCCGGAAAATAACTCAATGCACTCGGGCAGAAAACAGTCACAAACCTCAATACACCCGGGTATACCCGAATTCGTGGGACTAGCCGAGCTCGAATAAAGTGTGTCGCCAGTGTATATCTATATGTTGATAGTTTGATCCTGTGTCCACACACTGTAAATGAAATGTCATTATAGTTGATTGATAGAGATTTTTTGTAGCACCTAAGTACTGCATTTTTATTTTTTATTTTTACTTTTTATAATTACTCTTCTTCACTTCGTCTTTTTCCATATGTATTTAGCCCCCCTGTCAACGCAACCCTAGTGAAAGCCTTTAGAATTTTGCTTCACATCTCAATTATGATAAATTGAATCTGTATACTATCTTTACAGCTCATTATATTTATCCATTAATGTATATACACTAAACATAAAGTTTGGACCACCAAGATACACCCAGAATAAGATGCCATTAAACTGCCATCAGAAATAAATACCCTGCCATATCTTCATGACAAACTAGCTCCCAGATATATGTTAGTGCAGAAGATTGCACCCCACCAAAGACTGCACATATATATTAACTCATAACAATACTATTCTGATAGACCCATTGTTTGCAATTTGAACATTATTGCTAGAACTATTGGAAGTAAAAGACCCATTGAAGAAGTAAGAAAAAACTATTATAAAATGTTGTGAACAGTCTTATACTGAGCACAGAGTTTACCCCTCAAACTCCATCTCCCCAATCTATTTTTATATGTGTTGCGCCTTGAGGATTATAGAAAGGAAGATAATCCAAATATATGCCATTTAAAACATTAATTGTCTAATGACATTTCATATTGCCCAAGTTGGGATATCATTGTAATTTTATATATATATGCACCTTGAAACATCACAAGGTCATAATGTCTGTTCTCTGGTTGCTCCATTTATGTATTGTCATCTGTACTTACATATTAATGTATGCGTAGCAATTGATTATATTACTTGTAAGTTCCAAGTTTACTCCCACAATAATAGTCTTAGATCAGGTTGTTCAATTGTTTAATTGTATAATTGAATAGATTAGCATGTATATAGGGTATATAAGTATCAACTGCACCCAACCTTTACACACTCCTGACGAAGCCGACAACAGCTACAGCAAGCTGGGCGAAACGCGTAGAGTGTACCAATTTTGGACTCAAGCGCGACCCGTAGCTGACCAACTCTGCAGCCATGATGTCATCTTCCTGGACGGGCGCCGTGAGGGAGGCTCTGAATCGGCACACAGATCCGTGAGAGAAAGCCAGCCAAACACCCGAGGGAGGCGGTGAGCAGTTCGGGGAGCTTCCATTTTCTCCATTTGTGAGATACATGCATGATTTTTACTGGCACATTTTCTCTCTCTATTATATATACATCATCCTGCTGACGGTATCTCAAACAAGGGGGGTCCAGATACAGATGGGTGGCAACCCAATTTGCCAATTGCCTGATTAACTCATACATCTTGTAAGTAATACATTTATACGAGCCAAGACTATATCATTCTACTTTATAGAAACGTCTGCACTTAAATTTTTATTTCTTTCCCCATATGCTCCCCCTGGATGTTTGAGAAAAATACTTGAATCCTTGGAACCCATGAAACAGGTCCCACCAGTGAGGTTTGAGCTGGGTGGTTGGACTTTAATCATCACACTTCCCTTTTTATAGATTTATTCACTATTGTTACTTTTTAATAGTTGTTTGCGCCTTATATCACTTATTCCACAATATACTGTTTGTTTTTGGGTGAGTGGGCAGCACACTTTAAATTATGGATATTTGCACTAATAATGTTAATGTGTTTTCTAAGAGATTACAAAGAAAGATTAATTTTGACAAAGTAGTAGAGGAGGAAGAAGTTTCTAATGATGAAAATGTAGAAAAAATAATCACGAATGAATTCACTAAACTAGAAAAAGTGATGATTAAAGACACAAAAAAGTGGTTAGACGTTGTATTTTTACAACAATATAAAGATTGTGATATAATACCAAGAGGATTGCGAGTTCAAAAGAAACCATCCTTTGATTTGGAGGATGAGTCTTTTTTGGCAAGCTGGAATCAACTGTTAGATGATTGCTCCCATGGGCTGATTGATCTCATTATAAAACAACAAAAAGCTCATTTGCAGCAATTAGATGAAGAGATTAATGCAATAAAAGAAAAATTGACCCCCTTTGAAAACACAAAGGAATTCAAAGAAAAAGATAGTCTATTACAAAAGAAACTAGAAGTTCTAGAAAGAGATACAGACAACAATAAAACACAAAAATTACATAGAGATGAGGAAGACTACAGAAAGGGAGAACAAAGAAGCTGGAACAAAAATAGGATTTTTAAGAAATACTACAAAAGTAATTATAGAAAAGAACAACATGGAGACAGACACACCAACTATGACAATAAAGCACACAGTGAAAGGGAAAGAGATGAGAGACAAGACCATCAGAATAAAGACAAAACGACTAGAGAGAACCGCCATTCTCTAAGAAAAGAACCTTATAGAGGAGGAGACAAAGCCAACTACACCCCTATTAACCAATCAAAAAAAGATAAAAGAGAGGAAGATAGGACACGCAAACAGCAAAATAGAACTAATTCAGCAGACTCTAGAGAGAAAAGAGATAACAAAGAAAGAACTAATTCATCAGACTCTAGAGAGAAAAAAGAAAAGAAAGATCTAAAAAGACAATATAGTGCAGATTCCTCTTTTTTAGGGGCAGAGGGCCCTTCTACTTTGTGGGATCCCAAACCACAACCACAGATAGAGGGGGGTCAGACGGGCAGCTCAAAAAGAGGAAGACTTTCAGAGGAAAGAGGGGTAGAAGAAAACACAAGAAATACCAAAAGGAGCGCAAAGTAAATATAGAAAATGTTTTCAACTTAAGTAAGATAGCTTTATCTGACACACAGAAAAGTGTACTATCAAAGGGGTTGTCGTTTGCACCTATGAAAACACATAGCAGCTTTGACTTATATATTGATGCAAACCGTTTCCTAAGGAAACTCACTGTGAAACGCTATTTCCTAGGGAGACACATCGAGCACAACACTATCAGGGAAGTACCAGCAGTGGTAGAACAAGAAAGAAAATATATACACACAGGGTTGAAACCTAAATCCACCTTTTTTCCACAATTTGCTAAAGGGAACCATTTGGAAGTCTTTTTTCAAATGATAACAAAAGAATTTGAAAATTTGAGTACAGATTTGAAAGAAAAGGGAAACCAACAAAAAGAAAATCTAACTAAGAATGAAAAAGATGCCCTTAAACAACTTATGGATAACAAGAATCTGGTGGTCAAACAGGCAGATAAGGGGGGGGGGGGATAGTTCTGATGGATCGAGACAAATATGAAGAAGAAGCATTGAGATTGCTAGGAGACACCAACACATATGAAAAATTGTCAGGCAATCCCATCATCAAATACACAGAAGAACTTAAAATGCTGTTAGATGGGGGAAGGGAGACCGGCATACTGGATGAAAAAGAATATGATTTCTTATATCTAAATAAAGCCAAGATGCCGGTCTTCTATTTCCTCCCAAAGATCCACAAGAGTGTAGTCAATCCCCCAGGCAGACCAATAGTCTCGGGGATTGACTCGCTAACTGCCAACCTCTCTTTATACATAGACACATTCTTACAAAAATATGTGGTCAAACAAAAGGCTTATTTGAAAGACACAGTAGAGATACTCAACCTTTTGAGTTGTGTAAAGTGGGAGAAACACTTTCTATTGGCAACATGTGACGTTGCTTCACTGTATACAATTATAGAACATACACAGGGTTGCGAATCAGTCAGGCGGGTTTTACAGGAGGATGAGACTTTACCAGCATCACAGGCTGAATTTATTATTGACAGTATAAAGTTCATACTAGAGCACAATTATTTTTGGTATTCACACACTTTTTATTTGCAAAAATGTGGGATGGCGATGGGGACGAGATTCGCTCCAAGCTACGCCAATCTGTTTGTATCAGATTGGGAGACAGACAACATCTGGTCAGGGAGTGAGCTTGGTGCGAATCTTGTCCTTTATCGCCGCTACATTGATGATGTGTTTTTCATTTGGAGTGGGGGAGAAGACACACTCATTAAATTCATTAATGAGATGAATATTAATTCATATAATTTGAAATTCACTAGTGAGTGGAGCAAGGATCAAATCAATTTCCTAGATTTAAATATCTATATCGAAAACGAATCTATCAAAACAAAAACCTATTTTAAAGATATAGATAAAAACAATTTCATCAAGAGAGACAGCTGCCATTTACCACAATGGATGGACAATGTACCAGCAAGCCAGTTCACCAGAATAAGAAGGAACTGCACAGACAAAGAACAATACATTACACAATCTGAAAAAATCAAAAACAGATTTTTGGAGAAAAACTACAGAGGAAACAATAGAATCAGCTATAAATAGGGCAGGGGAACTTCAGAGAGAGGATCTATTGGTACCCAAGCAAAAGAATTCAAATAGAAACAACAAATATGATTTTGCATTTCTGACGGGATATAGCAGAGATGCAGGAAAAATTAAGAATATCATTCAAAAGCACTGGGATATACTTAAAAATGATCCAGTATTGGGCCCCAATATCCCCGATAGACCAAATGTGATATTTAAAAAAGCCTCCAATCTTAAAGACAAACTAGCCCCTAGTGCATTAAGGGATTCCAATTCTAAGAACAATAGATGGCTAAATAAGAAAGGTTTTTTTGGCTGTACAAGTTGCAAGGCGTGTGGTTTTAGGTCTTCTGATCATACCAATTTTTGCTCTAATGTCACCGGTGAAGTCTTCAATATTGAAACTTTTATGACTTGCAGGACAGACCATGTAATCTATCTAATGGAATGTTCCTGCAAGTTACAATACATCGGAAAGACCATAAGACCAGTAAGAACTCGAATTATCGAACATCTGAGTGGCATCAAGAGAAAATTAACCAACCACAGTATTCCAAATCATTTTTCTGAATGTCACGGTGGGGAACTAACAGGCCTAGTCTTTAAAGCCATCGAACATGTACTACCCCATTGGAGGGGAGGGGATAGGGGGTCAGAACTCCTAAAGAGGGAAACATTTTGGATCCATCGCCTCAAAACATTAGCTCCAAGAGGCCTCAATGCTGAGATAGATCTTGCTCCTTTTTTGAAATAGATTATGCTCAAAATGATGGTACTAATATGATCCTCTTTTGTTCCTTTGTCTCTTTGTCTTTGCATCAGCTTTTCCTATCTTATTTTTCAGGATTTCACCTAGGAATCTACAACTGTACACACTATATCTATATGTTGATAGTTTGATCCTGTGTCCACACACTGTAAATGAAATGTCATTATAGTTGATTGATAGAGATTTTTTGTAGCACCTAAGTACTGCATTTTTATTTTTTATTTTTACTTTTTATAATTACTCTTCTTCACTTCGTCTTTTTCCATATGTATTTAGCCCCCCTGTCAACGCAACCCTAGTGAAAGCCTTTAGAATTTTGCTTCACATCTCAATTATGATAAATTGAATCTGTATACTATCTTTACAGCTCATTATATTTATCCATTAACGTATATACACTAAACATAAAGTTTGGACCACCAAGATACACCCAGAATAAGATGCCATTAAACTGCCATCAGAAATAAATACCCTGCCATATCTTCATGACAAACTAGCTCCCAGATATATGTTAGTGCAGAAGATTGCACCCCACCAAAGACTGCACATATATATTAACTCATAACAATACTATTCTGATAGACCCATTGTTTGCAATTTGAACATTATTGCTAGAACTATTGGAAGTAAAAGACCCATTGAAGAAGTAAGAAAAAACTATTATAAAATGTTGTGAACAGTCTTATACTGAGCACAGAGTTTACCCCTCAAACTCCATCTCCCCAATCTATTTTTATATGTGTTGCGCCTTGAGGATTATAGAAAGGAAGATAATCCAAATATATGCCATTTAAAACATTAATTGTCTAATGACATTTCATATTGCCCAAGTTGGGATATCATTGTAATTTTATATATATATGCACCTTGAAACATCACAAGGTCATAATGTCTGTTCTCTGGTTGCTCCATTTATGTATTGTCATCTGTACTTACATATTAATGTATGCGTAGCAATTGATTATATTACTTGTAAGTTCCAAGTTTACTCCCACAATAATAGTCTTAGATCAGGTTGTTCAATTGTTTAATTGTATAATTGAATAGATTAGCATGTATATAGGGTATATAAGTATCAACTGCACCCAACCTTTACACACTCCTGACGAAGCCGACAACAGCTACAGCAAGCTGGGCGAAACGCGTAGAGTGTACCAATTTTGGACTCAAACGCGACCCGTAGCTGACCAACTCTGCAGCCGTGACGTCATCTTCCTGGACGGGCGCCGTGAGGGAGGCTCTGAATCGGCACACAGATCCGTGAGAGAAAGCCAGCCAAACACCCGAGGGAGGCGGTGAGCAGTTCGGGGAGCTTCCATTTTCTCCATTTGTGAGATACATGCATGATTTTTACTGGCACATTTTCTCTCTCTATTATATATACATCATCCTGCTGACGGTATCTCAAACAAGGGGGGTCCAGATACAGATGGGTGGCAACCCAATTTGCCAATTGCCTGATTAACTCATACATCTTGTGAGTAATACATTTATACGAGCCAAGACTATATCATTCTACTTTATAGAAACGTCTGCACTTAAATTTTTATTTCTTTCCCCATATGCTCCCCCTGGATGTTTGAGAAAAATACTTGAATCCTTGGAACCCGTGAAACAGGTCCCACCAGTGAGGTTTGAGCTGGGTGGTTGGACTTTAATCATCACACTTCCCTTTTTATAGATTTATTCACTATTGTTACTTTTTAATAGTTGTTTGCGCCTTATATCACTTATTCCACAATATACTGTTTGTTTTTGGGTGAGTGGGCAGCACACTTTAAATTATGGATATTTGCACTAATAATGTTAATGTGTTTTCTAAGAGATTACAAAGAAAGATTAATTTTGACAAAGTAGTAGAGGAGGAAGAAGTTTCTAATGATGAAAATGTAGAAAAAATAATCACGAATGAATTCACTAAACTAGAAAAAGTGATGATTAAAGACACAAAAAAGTGGTTAGACGTTGTATTTTTACAACAATATAAAGATTGTGATATAATACCAAGAGGATTGCGAGTTCAAAAGAAACCATCCTTTGATTTGGAGGATGAGTCTTTTTTGGCAAGCTGGAATCAACTGTTAGATGATTGCTCCCATGGGCTGATTGATCTCATTATAAAACAACAAAAAGCTCATTTGCAGCAATTAGATGAAGAGATTAATGCAATAAAAGAAAAATTGACCCCCTTTGAAAACACAAAGGAATTCAAAGAAAAAGATAGTCTATTACAAAAGAAACTAGAAGTTCTAGAAAGAGATACAGACAACAATAAAACACAAAAATTACATAGAGATGAGGAAGACTACAGAAAGGGTTGAACAAAGAAGCTGGAACAAAAATAGGATTTTTAAGAAATACTACAAAAGTAATTATAGAAAAGAACAACATGGAGACAGACACACCAACTATGACAATAAAGCACACAGTGAAAGGGAAAGAGATGAGAGACAAGACCATCAGAATAAAGACAAAACGACTAGAGAGAACCGCCATTCTCCAAGAAAAGAACCTTCTAGAGGAGGAGACAAAGCCAACTACACCCCTATTAACCAATCAAAAAAAGATAAAAGAGAGGAAGATAGGACACGCAAACAGCAAAATAGAACTAATTCAGCAGACTCTAGAGAGAAAAGAGATAACAAAGAAAGAACTAATTCATCAGACTCTAGAGAGAAAAAAGAAAAGAAAGATCTAAAAAGACAATATAGTGCAGATTCCTCTTTTTTAGGGGCAGAGGGCCCTTCTACTTTGTGGGATCCCAAACCACAACCACAGATAGAGGGGGGTCAGACGGGCAGCTCAAAAAGAGGAAGACTTTCAGAGGAAAGAGGGGTAGAAGAAAACACAAGAAATACCAAAAGGAGCGCAAAGTAAATATAGAAAATGTTTTCAACTTAAGTAAGATAGCTTTATCTGACACACAGAAAAGTGTACTATCAAAGAGGTTGTCGTTTGCACCTATGAAAACACATAGCAGCTTTGACTTATATATTGATGCAAACCGTTTCCTAAGGAAACTCACTGTGAAACGCTATTTCCTAGGGAGACACATCGAGCACAACACTATCAGGGAAGTACCAGCAGTGGTAGAACAAGAAAGAAAATATATACACACAGGGTTGAAACCTAAATCCACCTTTTTTCCACAATTTGCTAAAGGGAACCATTTGGAAGTCTTTTTTCAAATGATAACAAAAGAATTTGAAAATTTGAGTACAGATTTGAAAGAAAAGGGAAACCAACAAAAAGAAAATCTAACTAAGAATGAAAAAGATGCCCTTAAACAACTTATGGATAACAAGAATCTGGTGGTCAAACAGGCAGATAAGGGGGGGGGGGGATAGTTCTGATGGATCGAGACAAATATGAAGAAGAAGCATTGAGATTGCTAGGAGACACCAACACATATGAAAAATTGTCAGGCAATCCCATCATCAAATACACAGAAGAACTTAAAATGCTGTTAGATGGGGGAAGGGAGACCGGCATACTGGATGAAAAAGAATATGATTTCTTATATCTAAATAAAGCCAAGATGCCGGTCTTCTATTTCCTCCCAAAGATCCACAAGAGTGTAGTCAATCCCCCAGGCAGACCAATAGTCTCGGGGATTGACTCGCTAACTGCCAACCTCTCTTTATACATAGACACATTCTTACAAAAATATGTGGTCAAACAAAAGGCTTATTTGAAAGACACAGTAGAGATACTCAACCTTTTGAGTTGTGTAAAGTGGGAGAAACACTTTCTATTGGCAACATGTGACGTTGCTTCACTGTATACAATTATAGAACATACACAGGGTTGCGAATCAGTCAGGCGGGTTTTACAGGAGGATGAGACTTTACCAGCATCACAGGCTGAATTTATTATTGACAGTATAAAGTTCATACTAGAGCACAATTATTTTTGGTATTCACACACTTTTTATTTGCAAAAATGTGGGACGGCGATGGGGACGAGATTCGCTCCAAGCTACGCCAATCTGTTTGTATCAGATTGGGAGACAGACAACATCTGGTCAGGGAGTGAGCTTGGTGCGAATCTTGTCCTTTATCGCCGCTACATTGATGATGTGTTTTTCATTTGGAGTGGGGGAGAAGACACACTCATTAAATTCATTAATGAGATGAATATTAATTCATATAATTTGAAATTCACTAGTGAGTGGAGCAAGGATCAAATCAATTTCCTAGATTTAAATATCTATATCGAAAACGAATCTATCAAAACAAAAACCTATTTTAAAGATATAGATAAAAACAATTTCATCAAGAGAGACAGCTGCCATTTACCACAATGGATGGACAATGTACCAGCAAGCCAGTTCACCAGAATAAGAAGGAACTGCACAGACAAAGAACAATACATTACACAATCTGAAAAAATCAAAAACAGATTTTTGGAGAAAAACTACAGAGGAAACAATAGAATCAGCTATAAATAGGGCAGGGGAACTTCAGAGAGAGGATCTATTGGTACCCAAGCAAAAGAATTCAAATAGAAACAACAAATATGATTTTGCATTTCTGACGGGATATAGCAGAGATGCAGGAAAAATTAAGAATATCATTCAAAAGCACTGGGATATACTTAAAAATGATCCAGTATTGGGCCCCAATATCCCCGATAGACCAAATGTGATATTTAAAAAAGCCTCCAATCTTAAAGACAAACTAGCCCCTAGTGCATTAAGGGATTCCAATTCTAAGAACAATAGATGGCTAAATAAGAAAGGTTTTTTTGGCTGTACAAGTTGCAAGGCGTGTGGTTTTAGGTCTTCTGATCATACCAATTTTTGCTCTAATGTCACCGGTGAAGTCTTCAATATTGAAACTTTTATGACTTGCAGGACAGACCATGTAATCTATCTAATGGAATGTTCCTGCAAGTTACAATACATCGGAAAGACCATAAGACCAGTAAGAACTCGAATTATCGAACATCTGAGTGGCATCAAGAGAAAATTAACCAACCACAGTATTCCAAATCATTTTTCTGAATGTCACGGTGGGGAACTAACAGGCCTAGTCTTTAAAGCCATCGAACATGTACTACCCCATTGGAGGGGAGGGGATAGGGGGTCAGAACTCCTAAAGAGGGAAACATTTTGGATCCATCGCCTCAAAACATTAGCTCCAAGAGGCCTCAATGCTGAGATAGATCTTGCTCCTTTTTTGAAATAGATTATGCTCAAAATGATGGTACTAATATGATCCTCTTTTGTTCCTTTGTCTCTTTGTCTTTGCATCAGCTTTTCCTATCTTATTTTTCAGGATTTCACCTAGGAATCTACAACTGTACACACTATATCTATATGTTGATAGTTTGATCCTGTGTCCACACACTGTAAATGAAATGTCATTATAGTTGATTGATAGAGATTTTTTGTAGCACCTAAGTACTGCATTTTTATTTTTTATTTTTACTTTTTATAATTACTCTTCTTCACTTCGTCTTTTTCCATATGTATTTAGCCCCCCTGTCAACGCAACCCTAGTGAAAGCCTTTAGAATTTTGCTTCACATCTCAATTATGATAAATTGAATCTGTATACTATCTTTACAGCTCATTATATTTATCCATTAACGTATATACACTAAACATAAAGTTTGGACCACCAAGATACACCCAGAATAAGATGCCATTAAACTGCCATCAGAAATAAATACCCTGCCATATCTTCATGACAAACTAGCTCCCAGATATATGTTAGTGCAGAAGATTGCACCCCACCAAAGACTGCACATATATATTAACTCATAACAATACTATTCTGATAGACCCATTGTTTGCAATTTGAACATTATTGCTAGAACTATTGGAAGTAAAAGACCCATTGAAGAAGTAAGAAAAAACTATTATAAAATGTTGTGAACAGTCTTATACTGAGCACAGAGTTTACCCCTCAAACTCCATCTCCCCAATCTATTTTTATATGTGTTGCGCCTTGAGGATTATAGAAAGGAAGATAATCCAAATATATGCCATTTAAAACATTAATTGTCTAATGACATTTCATATTGCCCAAGTTGGGATATCATTGTAATTTTATATATATATGCACCTTGAAACATCACAAGGTCATAATGTCTGTTCTCTGGTTGCTCCATTTATGTATTGTCATCTGTACTTACATATTAATGTATGCGTAGCAATTGATTATATTACTTGTAAGTTCCAAGTTTACTCCCACAATAATAGTCTTAGATCAGGTTGTTCAATTGTTTAATTGTATAATTGAATAGATTAGCATGTATATAGGGTATATAAGTATCAACTGCACCCAACCTTTACACACTCCTGACGAAGCCGACAACAGCTACAGCAAGCTGGGCGAAACGCGTAGAGTGTACCAATTTTGGACTCAAACGCGACCCGTAGCTGACCAACTCTGCAGCCGTGACGTCATCTTCCTGGACGGGCGCCGTGAGGGAGGCTCTGAATCGGCACACAGATCCGTGAGAGAAAGCCAGCCAAACACCCGAGGGAGGCGGTGAGCAGTTCGGGGAGCTTCCATTTTCTCCATTTGTGAGATACATGCATGATTTTTACTGGCACATTTTCTCTCTCTATTATATATACATCATCCTGCTGACGGTATCTCAAACAAGGGGGGTCCAGATACAGATGGGTGGCAACCCAATTTGCCAATTGCCTGATTAACTCATACATCTTGTAAGTAATACATTTATACGAGCCAAGACTATATCATTCTACTTTATAGAAACGTCTGCACTTAAATTTTTATTTCTTTCCCCATATGCTCCCCCTGGATGTTTGAGAAAAATACTTGAATCCTTGGAACCCGTGAAACAGGTCCCACCAGTGAGGTTTGAGCTGGGTGGTTGGACTTTAATCATCACACTTCCCTTTTTATAGATTTATTCACTATTGTTACTTTTTAATAGTTGTTTGCGCCTTATATCACTTATTCCACAATATACTGTTTGTTTTTGGGTGAGTGGGCAGCACACTTTAAATTATGGATATTTGCACTAATAATGTTAATGTGTTTTCTAAGAGATTACAAAGAAAGATTAATTTTGACAAAGTAGTAGAGGAGGAAGAAGTTTCTAATGATGAAAATGTAGAAAAAATAATCACGAATGAATTCACTAAACTAGAAAAAGTGATGATTAAAGACACAAAAAAGTGGTTAGACGTTGTATTTTTACAACAATATAAAGATTGTGATATAATACCAAGAGGATTGCGAGTTCAAAAGAAACCATCCTTTGATTTGGAGGATGAGTCTTTTTTGGCAAGCTGGAATCAACTGTTAGATGATTGCTCCCATGGGCTGATTGATCTCATTATAAAACAACAAAAAGCTCATTTGCAGCAATTAGATGAAGAGATTAATGCAATAAAAGAAAAATTGACCCCCTTTGAAAACACAAAGGAATTCAAAGAAAAAGATAGTCTATTACAAAAGAAACTAGAAGTTCTAGAAAGAGATACAGACAACAATAAAACACAAAAATTACATAGAGATGAGGAAGACTACAGAAAGGGAGAACAAAGAAGCTGGAACAAAAATAGGATTTTTAAGAAATACTACAAAAGTAATTATAGAAAAGAACAACATGGAGACAGACACACCAACTATGACAATAAAGCACACAGTGAAAGGGAAAGAGATGAGAGACAAGACCATCAGAATAAAGACAAAACGACTAGAGAGAACCGCCATTCTCCAAGAAAAGAACCTTCTAGAGGAGGAGACAGAGCCAACTACACCCCTATTAACCAATCAAAAAAAGATAAAAGAGAGGAAGATAGGACACGCAAACAGCAAAATAGAACTAATTCAGCAGACTCTAGAGAGAAAAGAGATAACAAAGAAAGAACTAATTCATCAGACTCTAGAGAGAAAAAAGAAAAGAAAGATCTAAAAAGACAATATAGTGCAGATTCCTCTTTTTTAGGGGCAGAGGGCCCTTCTACTTTGTGGGATCCCAAACCACAACCACAGATAGAGGGGGGTCAGACGGGCAGCTCAAAAAGAGGAAGACTTTCAGAGGAAAGAGGGGTAGAAGAAAACACAAGAAATACCAAAAGGAGCGCAAAGTAAATATAGAAAATGTTTTCAACTTAAGTAAGATAGCTTTATCTGACACACAGAAAAGTGTACTATCAAAGGGGTTGTCGTTTGCACCTATGAAAACACATAGCAGCTTTGACTTATATATTGATGCAAACCGTTTCCTAAGGAAACTCACTGTGAAACGCTATTTCCTAGGGAGACACATCGAGCACAACACTATCAGGGAAGTACCAGCAGTGGTAGAACAAGAAAGAAAATATATACACACAGGGTTGAAACCTAAATCCACCTTTTTTCCACAATTTGCTAAAGGGAACCATTTGGAAGTCTTTTTTCAAATGATAACAAAAGAATTTGAAAATTTGAGTACAGATTTGAAAGAAAAGGGAAACCAACAAAAAGAAAATCTAACTAAGAATGAAAAAGATGCCCTTAAACAACTTATGGATAACAAGAATCTGGTGGTCAAACAGGCAGATAAGGGGGGGGGGGGATAGTTCTGATGGATCGAGACAAATATGAAGAAGAAGCATTGAGATTGCTAGGAGACACCAACACATATGAAAAATTGTCAGGCAATCCCATCATCAAATACACAGAAGAACTTAAAATGCTGTTAGATGGGGGAAGGGAGACCGGCATACTGGATGAAAAAGAATATGATTTCTTATATCTAAATAAAGCCAAGATGCCGGTCTTCTATTTCCTCCCAAAGATCCACAAGAGTGTAGTCAATCCCCCAGGCAGACCAATAGTCTCGGGGATTGACTCGCTAACTGCCAACCTCTCTTTATACATAGACACATTCTTACAAAAATATGTGGTCAAACAAAAGGCTTATTTGAAAGACACAGTAGAGATACTCAACCTTTTGAGTTGTGTAAAGTGGGAGAAACACTTTCTATTGGCAACATGTGACGTTGCTTCACTGTATACAATTATAGAACATACACAGGGTTGCGAATCAGTCAGGCGGGTTTTACAGGAGGATGAGACTTTACCAGCATCACAGGCTGAATTTATTATTGACAGTATAAAGTTCATACTAGAGCACAATTATTTTTGGTATTCACACACTTTTTATTTGCAAAAATGTGGGACGGCGATGGGGACGAGATTCGCTCCAAGCTACGCCAATCTGTTTGTATCAGATTGGGAGACAGACAACATCTGGTCAGGGAGTGAGCTTGGTGCGAATCTTGTCCTTTATCGCCGCTACATTGATGATGTGTTTTTCATTTGGAGTGGGGGAGAAGACACACTCATTAAATTCATTAATGAGATGAATATTAATTCATATAATTTGAAATTCACTAGTGAGTGGAGCAAGGATCAAATCAATTTCCTAGATTTAAATATCTATATCGAAAACGAATCTATCAAAACAAAAACCTATTTTAAAGATATAGATAAAAACAATTTCATCAAGAGAGACAGCTGCCATTTACCACAATGGATGGACAATGTACCAGCAAGCCAGTTCACCAGAATAAGAAGGAACTGCACAGACAAAGAACAATACATTACACAATCTGAAAAAATCAAAAACAGATTTTTGGAGAAAAATTACAAAGAGGAAACAATAGAATCAGCTATAAATAGGGCAGGGGAACTTCAGAGAGAGGATCTATTGGTACCCAAGCAAAAGAATTCAAATAGAAACAACAAATATGATTTTGCATTTCTGACGGGATATAGCAGAGATGCAGGAAAAATTAAGAATATCATTCAAAAGCACTGGGATATACTTAAAAATGATCCAGTATTGGGCCCCAATATCCCCGATAGACCAAATGTGATATTTAAAAAAGCCTCCAATCTTAAAGACAAACTAGCCCCTAGTGCATTAAGGGATTCCAATTCTAAGAACAATAGATGGCTAAATAAGAAAGGTTTTTTTGGCTGCACAAGTTGCAAGGCGTGTGGTTTTAGGTCTTCTGATCATACCAATTTTTGCTCTAATGTCACCGGTGAAGTCTTCAATATTGAAACTTTTATGACTTGCAGGACAGACCATGTAATCTATCTAATGGAATGTTCCTGCAAGTTACAATACATCGGAAAGACCATAAGACCAGTAAGAACTCGAATTATCGAACATCTGAGTGGCATCAAGAGAAAATTAACCAACCACAGTATTCCAAATCATTTTTCTGAATGTCACGGTGGGGAACCAACAGGCCTAGTCTTTAAAGCCATCGAACATGTACTACCCCATTGGAGGGGAGGGGATAGGGGGTCAGAACTCCTAAAGAGGGAAACATTTTGGATCCATCGCCTCAAAACATTAGCTCCAAGAGGCCTCAATGCTGAGATAGATCTTGCTCCTTTTTTGAAATAGATTATGCTCAAAATGATGGTACTAATACAGTATGATCCTCTTTTGTTCCTTTGTCTCTTTGTCTTTGCATCAGCTTTTCCTATCTTATTTTTCAGGATTTCACCTAGGTATCTACAACTGTACACACTATATCTATATGTTGATAGTTTGATCCTGTGTCCACACACTGTAAATGAAATGTCATTATAGTTGATTGATAGAGATTTTTTGTAGCACCTAAGTACTGCATTTTTATTTTTTATTTTTACTTTTTATAATTACTCTTCTTCACTTCGTCTTTTTCCATATGTATTTAGCCCCCCTGTCAACGCAACCCTAGTGAAAGCCTTTAGAATTTTGCTTCACATCTCAATTATGATAAATTGAATCTGTATACTATCTTTACAGCTCATTATATTTATCCATTAACGTATATACACTAAACATAAAGTTTGGACCACCAAGATACACCCAGAATAAGATGCCATTAAACTGCCATCAGAAATAAATACCCTGCCATATCTTCATGACAAACTAGCTCCCAGATATATGTTAGTGCAGAAGATTGCACCCCACCAAAGACTGCACATATATATTAACTCATAACAATACTATTCTGATAGACCCATTGTTTGCAATTTGAACATTATTGCTAGAACTATTGGAAGTAAAAGACCCATTGAAGAAGTAAGAAAAAACTATTATAAAATGTTGTGAACAGTCTTATACTGAGCACAGAGTTTACCCCTCAAACTCCATCTCCCCAATCTATTTTTATATGTGTTGCGCCTTGAGGATTATAGAAAGGAAGATAATCCAAATATATGCCATTTAAAACATTAATTGTCTAATGACATTTCATATTGCCCAAGTTGGGATATCATTGTAATTTTATATATATATGCACCTTGAAACATCACAAGGTCATAATGTCTGTTCTCTGGTTGCTCCATTTATGTATTGTCATCTGTACTTACATATTAATGTATGCGTAGCAATTGATTATATTACTTGTAAGTTCCAAGTTTACTCCCACAATAATAGTCTTAGATCAGGTTGTTCAATTGTTTAATTGTATAATTGAATAGATTAGCATGTATATAGGGTATATAAGTATCAACTGCACCCAACCTTTACACACTCCTGACGAAGCCGACAACAGCTACAGCAAGCTGGGCGAAACGCGTAGAGTGTACCAATTTTGGACTCAAACGCGACCCGTAGCTGACCAACTCTGCAGCCGTGACGTCATCTTCCTGGACGGGCGCCGTGAGGGAGGCTCTGAATCGGCACACAGATCCGTGAGAGAAAGCCAGCCAAACACCCGAGGGAGGCGGTGAGCAGTTCGGGGAGCTTCCATTTTCTCCATTTGTGAGATACATGCATGATTTTTACTGGCACATTTTCTCTCTCTATTATATATACATCATCCTGCTGACGGTATCTCAAACAAGGGGGGTCCAGATACAGATGGGTGGCAACCCAATTTGCCAATTGCCTGATTAACTCATACATCTTGTGAGTAATACATTTATACGAGCCAAGACTATATCATTCTACTTTATAGAAACGTCTGCACTTAAATTTTTATTTCTTTCCCCATATGCTCCCCCTGGATGTTTGAGAAAAATACTTGAATCCTTGGAACCCGTGAAACAGGTCCCACCAGTGAGGTTTGAGCTGGGTGGTTGGACTTTAATCATCACACTTCCCTTTTTATAGATTTATTCACTATTGTTACTTTTTAATAGTTGTTTGCGCCTTATATCACTTATTCCACATTATATAGACTGGTACAGTATAATAAAGGTTATTTCACAAATATTGCTTGCAAATGTAGAGAATAACTAAATCGAAAGCCTTCATTAGATACTGATGGGACGGCCGTTATTCGAACGGATCTCAAATCAATTTTCGTGTTGACCGCTGTATTCCATTCGATATTTCCGCGTTTTGACAACTATTCATGCCGCGTTTGCGCAATCCGGCACCGGGAAGCTACACGCAGTTGATCTGTTTCACTTAATGATTTATTGTTTCTTTGGATGCAATTCTTCGCATATCCGCCATGTGGCAGAAGTTAATGAATTATAATGTGGTTGCTATTCTTTGCGTATCCGCCAGGTGGCAGAAATTATTGCATTTAATGAATTGTATTGAAATGTAATGTGCATGGTACATTGCTATAATTTGCTACAATGTACAGTAAGGGTGCAGGTGTTTAAAACAGATAGCACCCACATCTATACTGGTACATACTTACAGTGGCCCATTGTGAATTGACCTTGATTTTTCGAAGACGTTATCAAATTAGGTGTTCTTAATAAAAAGCTTTAAATACTCAATGTGTGCCTTTTTCTTTCCCCGCACAATTGCTGAGTGGACATTATGGCAACACCACCGGCGTATAAAAAACCTGACTGTAGTTATGCATTTTTAATATATTCGGCAATAAAAGCTGCAGCAGATAAAATGGCGACTGTATCTGAAATATATGAATATTTAATTTCGAACTACGATTTTTACAAGTTTTCACCAGACGTTCATGGGTGGAAGCGTGCGATATGAAAAACCTTAAGTAACGATCAGTGTTTTTTTTGCATTGCCCCTCCTACCGGAGAGATTTGCGGGTATTGGGGTGTCATGCCAGAATTTCACAGTATGTTTGATCATTGCAATTTCAAAAGAAGAAAGATCGGTTTTAACCCATATAAGAATCGTCAATCCCGATCCAGCAATGTGCCGGCAGCAGCACCAGCACCGGCCAGTCCGAACGTCAGTAATAACCTGGTGAACGGCAATCTTTTGTACCTGTCCCCGCCTGATTACCTGGAAAATTTCCACCCTGAGCATAATTTCGCGTACAGGTACCAGCAAGCTTGCATTTACAGTACCAAAATGATTTCCTGCTTCATCAGCTGTCAACTACAAGTGTACCAGGCCAGCTGTCACCTGTCAACTATAATGCAGACTTGAGGAGTCACAGTGAGTCATCACCTCCCATTTGGCAAAGTTTATAATGAAGGTAAATATACTGTACAGTACAGGACAGTATTACTGTACGTTTAGAGCTGCAGTTCAAGCTTGCATGTCAAAACAATTTTTTTTTAAACAATACTGTACGTACTTTATAGTGCATCAATACAATACTGTATGCGAGTTGAGGGGACAATACTGTACAATATTGTATGCGAGTTGAGGGGATGTTTCTCTGTTGAGTGCACTTTGAAGAATGATTTGATTGTCCGTCGAAGTACGTGACGCTGCAGCTTAAAAATGTAGGGAGAGGGTGGGGTTGAAGAGTCAGAGCCAATCAGAAGTATGTTCTCATCCTACAGACACAGATATACTGTAGGATATTGCTTGAATGGCTACTTTAATTCCCAATTACACGACATGACGCATGCGCAATACCGGTAATAATAGCATATTTGTTTCTTTTTCCCCAGAAAAGAAACTTTGACATCAAGCGGAAAAAAACAAAAGAAGGGATTTGGATGGACCTCCAATATCGCTTCTTTTTCAAAGTTGCTTGCGCATTGTTTGCCATGTAGGCAAACATTTAGTGACAGTGCCATTTTTATTAATATAACAATTGTGAGCTTTATAGAAAACTTTATACAGTACAGGTATGCTGCTTTTTTAATCTTCAAATCTTTTTTTTTACATTGTACAGTACTGTCATCTTCACAACTTTTCTTATAAACACCAAAAATAAAAATGTATATCTTTTATTCTATACAGTATATATTATTTATTATTCAATGTTTTCAACTTTTGCAACAGACTACTGTTTTACTTTTACTGGTATGCGCATGCGTGTACTGTACTGCGCTGTATGTCTCATTTTGACATTTTTCTTTAATAACAGGTAAGAGAAATGCCCTTGCATTACATTATAGTATGTGAAGTGCAATGCTTTGTTGAACTGTTAATAAGAATTTCAGGTCTGCAATAGGGGGTCGGTCAAAAAATACATTTTATTTTTTAATTCAAGTTTTACAAATATATATTTTTGGGGGTTACAGTATGAGATTCAAACAGTACTGTTGCTTTTTTTTTTCAACTTTATATTTTATTGAATTTTCAAAATATACAGACTTTATGCACAAATTATAAAACACTCCATACGCTCTGTAACTTGTCCATATCTGTCTGAATTGACAAGACGCAAACACCATTCACACATCGAACATGCACAAGGGGGGAAAGACACACTGGGGAAGAGGGGTATGGGGGGGGGGTCACTGTGGATCTTCAATCCAACGTCATGCTAGGCACATCTGTTCACTTCTCCCTCTTTCTTTTGGTTCTGGTGCGGGAGACCCCTGTAGCCTCTTATGCCTTTGCAGGCTTTGACGTATAGAAATTTTCCCTTAACTTCCCGACCCAATCGTCCCCTAGCTAGGCCCATCTCTATACACCCTCCCCCCCGAGTGCCGTCTGTCACAGGAGAACTCACTTATTCCTATCATAGCCAAATGGAGGCATTGCTCGTCCCTGGTATGTCTGTTTGTGCCAACCACGGCAACCAGACCTTTTGGAAATTTGAGCCAGTGTCGTTGACCAGACTCGTCAGCTTCTCCATCTGGCAGGCAAACCAAATTCTGTTCCGAATCTTTTCAATTGTTGGAATCGTGTTCTGTTTCCACAATGCTGCGGTCTCACACCTCATTGCCGTTGCAAAGTGAACGATCATTTTGTTTCCTGCTCTTGACAGACCCTCCAGTGGCTTATTTAGCAGAAACAGCCATGGATCCCGGGGAATTTCGAGGCCCAAGATCCTCTCTTACCAATCCCGAATCTGTTCCCATTTGGGACCAAACGAGGACAGGACCACAGCATGTGCAACAAGTCTCCTGGCTCTCCACATTGTCTAGGGCACAAGGGGGAGTAACCTGGTACAAATTTAGCTAATCTGACTGGGGTGAGATACCACCTCATTAATACCTTATATGAGTTCTCCTTTAACGTCGTGCAGACCGAACTGTTTGCTGCCGCCTCAAATATCTTTGTCCATTCCTCGTCCTCTCACGTCCTCCCTAAGTGTGTCTCAGTCCGTGGCTATTACCAGGATCGATCACCTCTCTATATAGTCTAGATGTTAGTCCCCCTGTGTCGTGCCCTCGTGCACAGAGCGCCTCAAAATTTGTCACCTTAGGACGATTTATGTGTTTGGTATAAAATGCCCTGATCTGGAGGTATCTAAAAAATTCTGTGTTGGGAATGTCCTTATCTGACTGAAGTTGTGTAAATGTTTCGATTTGTGTCCCTGCCCTCCAGATCCTTCAATCTCATATACCCTCCCTGCCTCCAACATGTGAATCCCCCTTCTTCCATCCCCGGGGCAAAATCTGGGTTCCCCCACAACGGGGTCATCAGCAAGTTCCTCGTTGTCAGAGCACATCTAAATTTAGTGGCCTCCCAGATTGTAATCGAGTTGTTCATTGAGGCTAGCGGTTTCTTTATCTCTTTGAGCCTAGATTTGGGTACCAAATTAAGTTAGTAATTTTTAGTGGGGTGCATAGTTCGCTCTCTATGCCCACCCATCTGAGCATATGCGGATCTAGATGCCATTGGATAATTTGACTTAATTGGGCCGCTCTATAATATGAGAACAAGCAAGGTACCGCCAGTCCACCTGTGGTTTTGGGCTTCATCATTATTCTAGCCTTTATTCGTGCTTTTATGTTTTTCCAAATAAAATTAAGAACCTTTGTCAGTATGGCCCTAATATCTGCACTATCTATGGGTATGGGAAGCATCTGAAAGAGGTACAATAATCTGGGAAGAAGGTTCATTTTAACACTATAAATTCTTCCAATCCAAGAGATACCATACGATGCCCATTCTTTTAACTCTTTCCTCAGGGACTGCAAGAGTTTAGGATAATTTGCCTTATATAACAGGTTTACTTCCTTGGTCAAACTGACTCCTAGGTACTTAATTGCTTTGGGTTGCCAATTAAAATTAAAATTAATCTCTATTAGTTTTTCTGTATCTTTTGGGAGATTTAGACTCATGGCTTCAGATTTCGTCTGATTTATTTTGAATTCTGATATTCTGTTAAATTTTTCCAACAGGTCAAAGAGGTTGGGTAGAGAGACTAGGGGCCTGGACAGCGTCAGGATGACATCATCCGGATACAATGCTGTCTTATGTTCCTGGGAATGAATTTGGATCCCTGTAATATCCCTGTTACCTCTAATCCGGGCTGCTAGTGGCTCCATGCATAAGGCGAACAACAAGGGCGTTAACTGGCAGCCCTGTCTTGTGCCACTCTTGATTTTGAGATAACCTGACGGGAATCCCTGCTGAACTACCCGTGCCAGAGGATTCGTATATAATGCTTTAATTGCCCTCAAAACACTGTCCCACAATCCAAACGCCGCAAGCGTGGAATCCAGGTACGACCAGTCTATTCTATCGAATGCTTTCTCTGCATCTAAGCTTAAAATAATTCCTGGGATCTTGTTGGTATTTATGTAATCTATAATATCAATAACCCTTCTGGTATTATTGGCCGCTTGTCTACCTTTAATGAAACCAACTTGATCCGGGTGAATCAGCCTGGGTAGAATAGTACTCAATCTATTGGCCAGCAATTTTGAGTAGATTTTTACATCCGAATTAATCAGTGAGATCGGCCTATAACTTGGGCAATTTGTGGGGTCTTTCCCCTGCTTATGAATCACCGAGATGGACGCCTGCAGCATCTGGTCCGAGAACGACCCCCATCCAGGACATTATTGTACATCTTTAACAAATAAGGGGTCAGAATCCCAATATATTTTTTGTAATATAAATTGGAGAATCCATCTGGGCCCGGAGCTTTTGCGGGTTTCAGATTAGTAACTACCTCTAGCAGTTCTTCCGCTGTGAACTCCTTCTCCAGGAACTCCCGCTCCAACCTCGTCAACCTGGGCAAATCCGAGTCTGCCAGGAAAGTCTCTAGTGCCTTACTCGTATTAGCGTTATGTTTCACCTTCTTCCCATCACACAACCCTTCATAATATGTTCTAAACTCCTCAACTATGTGTTTGGGATTTGAGGTTAACTTTCCTTCCCTAGTCTGAATTGCATGAATTGTATAGTTGGATTGTCTGTTGCGGATTTTATTTGCTAGCATGGTATCTGGCTTGTTCGCCTTTTCAAAAAATTTCCTCTTTGTCCAACTCAATGTCTTTTCAGCCTGGGAGGTAAGGAGTGGATTAACTTCTATTCTTACATCCTTCAACTCCTTCAGTGTCTCCTCTCTACCTGTCCTGTTATGTAGTATAGAGAGTTCATGTAGCTTTTCTCTCAGCTGATTAATTTTGGCTTCTCTCTTTTTTTTCCTCTCCGCCGCTATATTTATCAAAATTCCTCTCAGAGTGGCCTTATAAGCCTCCCACAATGTTATGTGAGATTCCACACTGCCCTTGTTTGTCTTAAAGAATTGTGAGATCTCTTCTCGTATGGTTTGTGCGATCTCTGGGATCTTAATTAATGATTCATTGAGTTTCCAATTTGCCCCTGGGCTAGCCAGCCTAATTTGGGAGCACCGCAGCTCTATTGGTGCATGATCCGACCATGAAATATCATGGATTCCTGAATAGGAGATCTGCGGGACCAGTCTATTCGACACAAAGAAGTAATCGATCCTGCTGTAGCTGTCATGTGGGTGCGAGTAAAAAGTAAATCCCCTTTCTCCTGGGTGCTGTTCCCTCCAGATATCTACAAGTTGTCTGTCCCTAGTACCCTGACGTAGCGACTCGACAACTCCCCTTTTGATTTTTCTTAGTTTGTTCCTGTCTAATATCGGGTCTAAATGTTTATTAAAATCTCCCGCCACTACTATGCTCCCCTCCGCCACCCTATCCCGCTGTGCAAAGAATGTCCTAAAAAATTGAGGATCATCTTCACATGGGGCGTATACCGATGCTAGTGTCAGACTACTCCCATTCACCATCCCTGTTAGGATAAGATATCTACCGTCTATGTCTTTTTTGATTTTCCCTACTTTAAACGGCAAATTATTGTGGAGCAGTATCGCCACCCCCTTCTTTTTCTCTGCTGCTGAGGCCAGACAGAACTGGCGGAAGTGCCCGTCTAGGAAACTCTGGTTATTTCTAGTGCTGAAGTGAGTCTCCTGTAGAAATATCACATCAGCTTTTCTATTTCTATACTCCTTAAAGGCAATGCAGTGTTTCTGAGGGCTGTTAAAACCTCTAACATTATGTGACACACATGTTACTGCCATGTCGGTGCTTACCCGCTGCAAACATACTTTCGGGTCCCGCCCAAAGATCCGCCACCTCCACTTCTCTTCTTGCCTTGCGACCTCTTCCAACGGTGACCATCAACTTGGGGGTCCGGGGGAGGGGAAACACACAGGGATAGGCAAGGAAAACAAAACAACATCTAACAACTCCAACACAATAAACGACAACTGGAATGAGCTGTATTTGATCCTTCCGGACCAAAGCTCATCTGCCCAGGGGCACCAAGCCTCCCTCCTTCTTCCTCCTCCTGGGGGGCTAATGCTCCTACCCTCCTGAAGCCTCCCTTCCCCTGGGTCTTCACCTATGGGTTTAGCAGTCTCAGTCCCCATAGGTTGTCAGCGCAAGTCCACTGCCCGGATGGAGGAGCTTCTGCCCACCGCCCGGCGCAGTCTTGCATATTATCCCAATGTCTGGTATAACGTAATTTTTTTTCGTAATTAAGTTCTCTACCCACATGTCTTTCCATGTCTCCCTTTAGAGACACTGCCAACTAGCTAGATCTCTTTTCAAACTTTCCCCTTGCCCCTGGTGACTGCGGATTGCTTTTTCCTCTCATAGCTGGACCAGAATCTATTCTACCTGTCTTCTGTTTCTCCACCTTCTTTTTTTCCCCTCTCCCTTCTCATATCCATCTTCCTAACTCTCCCCCCCTCTCCTTGTCTCTCCTACTCTTCCAGCTTGTTCTATACAAGCCTCTAACCTCTTCTCCCCAGACCCTCCATCTACCTTTGCCTCTATTCTCTATCCTCTCCCCCTGCCCTTCTCTCTCATGCCTCCCCTGTCCACACTCCTCTCTCTCCCTCCACATGTTCCTGCTGTTCCTACTGTGCCTGCTCCCCCTTCCTCCCCTGTCCTGCGCCCCCCTTCCTCCCCTGTCCTGCGCCCCCCTTCCTCCCCTGTCCTGTGCCCCCCTTCCTCCCCTGTCCTGCGCACCCCTTCCTCCCCTGTTCTGCACCGCCCTTCCTCTCCTGTCCTGCGCCCCCCTTCCTCCCCTGTCCTGCGCCCCTCTTCCTCCCCTGTCCTGCGCCCCCCTTCCTCTCCTGTCCTGCGCCCCCCTTCCTCTCCTGTCCTGTACCCCCTTCCTCTCCTGTTCTGCGCCCCCCTTCCTCTCCTGTCCTGCGCCCCCCTTCGTCCCCTGTCCTGCGCCCCCCTTCCTCTCCTGTCCTTCACCCCCCTTCCTCTCTTGTCCTGCGCCCCCCTTCCTCTCCTGTCCTGCGCCCGCCTTCCACCTCTGTCCTGCGCCCCCCTTCTTCCCCTGTCCCTCCTCCCCTCGTGCCGCCTGCCTGCGGAGCTCCCGGCAGCGGAGTTCGCGTACCTTTGCTGAGAGCCCGGGCCAGGACATACTAATGCACCCCTTCAGGGTGACGTCATCCCCGGGCGACAGCCTCTCCGGATGACGTCATCTCCGGGCGACGTCCTCTTCCACTGACGTCATCTCCGGTCGCCGCGTCGCCGCCCTATGACGCCACTTGGCTCCTTCCCTCCGATTGGTCCCAGCTCTGCCTCGCCCCGCCTCTTCTTGTGCAGCTCCGTCGCTCCTCCCGCCCACCTCTGCTCCAGACGCCTCTGCAGAGCTTTCGCGCCCTTTCTCCCTCCTCCATCTTGACGCGCACTTTTCTCCCGCTTCTTCTTCTCCTGCAGGTTCCCGCTCCTGATCTTTTACATGGCCGCCATCTGTCCCCTTCACCTCCATCACCAGGGTAAGTCCAGCTGGGACAATTTATAACACTTTAAAGTTAAACGCACAACTTATTAACCTTGCAATTTAAACACTTATGTCCTTGCAAACTTTGTGAACTTGATTAACTTTATTTGAACCTCAACTTTGTCAGTCTTGTATAACTTCGGCAGTGTCCCTTTAGGAGCCACATTTGTTTATTAAAATGAAATTTTGGACTTCATGATGACTGACAGGTTCTTCTTCTTTCAGTCTTTGCCCTTCTCCTTTCTTCTTGCAGCAGCACTGGACACTCTTTTCCAGACTGTCTCCATGGAGGGATGTTGCTCCTCAGCCTGGTAAGCCACCTTTTCATTTATTCCAAATTTCAGCAGGAATTCCGTCCCTTCACTGATGTGCCTTAATGTGTGGGCTCTTCCCTCCCTCACCACCAACAGTCCAAAAGGGTAGACCCACCGATATCGAATCCCTTTGTCCCTCAGTAACTTCGTTAGTGGCTGGAGGGATCTCCGTTTATTTAATGTAGTGGGGGAAATGTCCTGATAAATGGACATCTGGATGCCCTCAAACTTAATGGTGGGAGATGTCAGTGTGATTTTACAAAGTGCCTTTTTCGTTCTGTAATGATGTAACCTCAGGATAATATCCCTAAGGGGATTATTAGGCAGGGGCTTGGATCGCAGAGCCCGATGGCAGCGATCCATCAGGAGCTCTGCCTCTGTTCTATATGGGAGCAGGGACCCCATCCATCTCCCCAGCATCTCCTCCACGTCCAGTATGTCCTCAGGGATTCCTCGGATTCTCAAATTGTTTCTCCTTTCCCGATTCTCCCCATCCTCTTGCTTATCCTCTAATTCAGTCAGCCATTTTTTTTTCTGAGAGATTTCTTTCTCTGTGTACTTGTGGCACTCCACTGCTGTATCCATACGTTTTTCAAGCTCATTAGTGCGCTCTCCAATACGTTGGATGTCCTTTCTGAGCCCATCCATCTCTTTAAGGAAGAAGTCTTTAAGATCTGAAAAGTACGTTGTTAGATCTTTCCGTATTACTGGCTGCATCTCTGTGTCATCTATCTCCCCTTGTCCGTGTGCTAAGTCTGCATCTGAGGTGCTGCCCGGGGACATTGCTGGATCCTCTCTCCCCCTTGCCTGCTCCGAGCTCCAAAAGTAAAATCTCAGGTCAATACATCTCATCTTTTTAGTTTGTGCTCGGGTTGTTGTCATCTCTGAGTGTTCCCCTCTCCACAGCTGCGCTTTTTTCTCCAATTCTGTGGGTTTTTCAGCTAATTATTTGTACTTTTACGCCGGGTATGAGCAGAGCTGTAGATTCAAGCCTCCATTCCTTAGCTCGTGGCTCCGCCCCCTCTCTACTGTTGCTTTTTAATTCCACACTAGTCATGTACGTTCTTTCTGAGGTGGGTGGCATACTGTAGTACTATGATTTTTATTTGGGGGTGTGGGGATCAAAACATTATGTTGATCTGTTGAGAATATGTCTTTGAACTACAGAACAATCCTTCATACAGCTCGCACCCCGTCCCCCCCGCACACACACACAAGGCTCAAGGATTTCAACTTCTTATCAAACCCTCTGACAAACCATTCATTTTTAATTGATTGGCTTTGTGGTTTCATTAATCTTCCTGAGCCTGCTCTCACAGTTCTGCGCCTGCGTGTAATTCTCTTTGGTTGGGACCTGGCACCTTGTTGATAATTAATGCGCATGCGTGTACTGTCGCGGCCGAGTTTATTAGAGCATTTGCCCGGTCTCGGCCGCGACAGTAACCGGGCGCGCCGGGATGTGCCAGGCGCACGCCGAAGACTCGGAGGAGCGGTCCTCCGATCGGGGCTTCCCCTTCCCCTCTCCGGGTCCGCCGGGTTCCCCGGAACCCCCCACCGCCGTCCACCACATCGCGGGACACCAGGGCTCACTCGGGAAGCCCTGGGCACACGTGTAGGGGGCGCAGGCACCTGATGACGCGTGACCGCGCATCGGTGATGCGCGGCACGCCGAGGGGCTGCGGCTCGCAAGCCGAGACATATCCCGGCTTGCGGAATGAGCCGCAGTCAAATAAAGTGTGCCGCCTCTGTATAACTTCCCATTCATTTGGAAGTTAGTTCAAATTTTAAAAATATATACTGTACTGTATAACGTGTTTTTTTTTTTTTGGTTATGGCTTGCATAGCAAGTATGGATATTATGAGATTCAAGTTTTACAAATGCAGTATATATTTTTTGGGTTATCACCATGGGATTGCATAGAATTATGGATATTATGAGAATCAAACAGTACAGTACTGTTGCTTTTTAATTCCACACTAGTCATGTACGTTCTTTCTGAGGTGGGTGGCATACTGTAGTACTATGATTTTTATTTGGGGGGGTGAGGATCAAAACATTATTATGAACTGTTGAGAATATGTCTTTGAACTACAGTACAGGTAACCTTCATACAGCTCGCACCTTCTCCCCCCCCCCCCGCATACACACAAGACACACACAAGGCTCAAGGATTTCAACTACTTATCAACACATCTGACAAACCATTCATTTTCAAATGGTTGGCTTTGTGCTTTCATTAATCTCCCCGAGCCTGCTCTCACAGTTCTGCGCCTCTGTGTAATTCTCTTTGGTTGGGACCAGGGATCTTGTTGATTATTAATTGTTGATTATCAACACCTCTGATAAACCATGCCACGCATGCACAAGTGCGATAAACTAAGCCCTTCTAACTTGCCTTTTCTTCAACACAACACTCCCCCCCCCACTAGTAATAAAATTAACATGTTGTGTGAGATACAGGCAAGCCCTTCTAAAACTGCTATTGTACTGTAACAAAACAAGTCAACTCGAAGTTCAAAGCTTATCAACAACACAACAACAGAGCCCTCCAACAGAGCCATTCATGTAAATGTACTGTTGCATGTTTATCATGAGCTGGGCAGAAGACATGTTGGACAATCCTTAATGCAGGAAAATAGTGTTTTTCCATAGAATTTTATTGCATTATTAACAGAAATGATTGATTAAACAATAAAAATATAATAATTTTTACAAAGAATTTTTTGTTTTTATATAGATTTTTTCCCAAACTAATGTGAAGTGCAATGCTTTGTTTGTTGAACTGCTCATAAGAATTTCAGGTCTGCAAGAGGAGTCGGTTTAAAAAATAGATTTTATTTTTTAATGCATAATACAGTACAAAAATACAATACAGTAGCTCTTGTCTTTCTCTTCGTAATGGCATTGCGAGATGGGGGAGATCGGGGAGAGAGGGGGCTGCAGCTCTGAAAATACAGTATTTCAAAAGATTATTTTAAAAACAATTTGTTTTTGTTGTTTTTTGGGCAAACACGAATTTCTATACAGTAACTACTGAGAGAGGGTGGGAGAGGCGGGTTTGTGTAAGATACTGTCTGGTTTGTATATGAACATCGTACTATTATCTTACACATCCCCCTCTTCCTTTTTTCATTGCTTGCGGCAGTTCTGAAAATGAAAAGAAACAATAATTGTAGACATGATTAGTTTGAGTGCCATACAGTACTTACAGTGCAGTAAAGTGCCTGTATCATACTTACCTGTGCCTGATTAACAGAAATAAATGGTTAAAACAATAACAATATTTCAAAACAATACAAATAAAAAAGAAAATGATTAAACGCATTAAACAATTAATCCATGTTATTTTTGGTTAACTTTTGCACTACAGTACAGAGTTTGGGAAAAGTCGTACGCAAGAGGATTGCCACTCCAAGCACGAGCCCTTGTATGCCTCAACAGGCCATTTATAGTGTCTCTCACAGCTCTCATAATTGTTGGGGTAACACAGAAATAACGCTCCACTTCATTCAAAATGGTCTTTCTTAAATTTGCTGGCAGGGCCTTCTTTCTTTTGTTTCCTTCATAATTTACATTGTGGGTCCAACAGCTGTACATCTCAAAACTGATGTGGTGTTTAAATATTGACAGGGCAAATTTATGGGCTACACCAGCACTTCCAGTCTTGTATTTCTCCCGGGCGTTCTGGGTCAGGTCGGTCAAGATGATGTCCGGCAGCATTACAATCTTGGGTGCTGGTGTACTTCTGGCAGCGGGCGAGGGTAGGCGGTCTGGGAGGATGCTTTCCTCCTGTCGTGGCCTTACCAGAGTTGTCATCTTGTCCTCAAAGGCATACTGGTACAGACGATCTGGTGTCTGGTGGGGTGAGCGTGGGGAACTTGGTGAGGGAAGCGTGAAGGTCACATCATGCAGGTCACCCTCCTGCTCCTGCGTCGGACATACTGGTACAAGAACAGGGACAGGAACTCACAGGAAAGAATACATCCCCACAATCTTCCTTTCCATCTTCTCCATGTTCCTTTCCATCTTCTTCATGTTCCTTTCCATTTTCTCCATGCGCATATACATACTCAACATGGTCTCCAAAAGAAGATCAACCTTTTGATCCGTGCTGATCTGCGTAGGTGGGTGGTGGAGGAGGTGACCAGGGGGTGGCCAGGAGAACAGCGTAGAGGATGGTTGGTGGAGATGATGACCAGGGGGTTGGCAGGAGAACAGTCTCAATGATGTGTTGTGGAGCAGGTCAGCAGGGGGTTGAAAGGAAAGCAGCCTCAATGATGGGTTGTGGAGCAGGTCGGCAGGGGGTTGACAGGTAAGCAGCCTCAATGATGGGTTGTGGAGCAGGTCGGCAGGGGGTTGACAGGTAAGCAGCCTCAATGATGGGTTGTGGAGCAGGTCGGCAGGGGGTTGACAGGAGAGCAGCCTAAATTATGGGTTGTGGAGCAGGTCGGCAGGGGGTTGACAGGAGAGCAGCAGCATCGAGGATGGGTTGTGGAGCAGGTGAGCGGGGAGGGGTGCAAGGAGAGGATCGGGACTCCACTTGACATGCACTGTGCTAAGGGCGCCGACTTTCTTCTTCACAAAATAAGGCCCAGGGGTCTTAACCTTTGGAGCCTTCGGAACATTTTCTTTATTCTGCTTTGGTTTTCGCTTAGGTTTTTGCTGGGAAACAGCTTCTGCCTATCGCTTGGCCGGCACGGCAGAAGCAAACTGGTTCCTGCATCCATAGAATCGGGGGCGATCCATGGAAACAGAAAGACGAATGCACAATGCAGTATCTGGACAAGAGCAAGTTCAGATAGAGATCAGTGTGTGAGAGTCTATGCAATAAGTCTCACCTTTTATTTGAAAATTTTCGCGGGCATGGACACGAGGTGCAGGTGTTAAAAGTGGGCGTACTGTGTACTAATCCTGTCGAGTGACGTTGTGGCACATTAAATTAAAGTATAAATACATCATCCATTTCGTGTATTCAATGCACATTCAATGCACATCGAATTCAAATCGAATTGCTCTGTGTGTGCTTTCATTTTTTTTCTAACAGCAGTGATGCCATAGAAAAGGATTTCAAAAGATCTCAGCTTGAGAATAAAGGCATTTTACATATCCAACGCTGGTTACTTGCATCGGGCTTCGTTTTGGCAAAAAGCACTGTTAGTTATCATGCGCATGGGAAGCCCAAAAACGTCAAAAGAAATCGACCGTCACTACTGAGTAAGTACAGTACAGTACTACTGTACTGTAGTACAGTAGTACTTCTTGTCCTCCATACTGTACTGTAACTCTAATAACGTCTTGTACTGTTCTGTATGCCTGTGTTTGCCTGTGTGTTCTGTATGCCTGTGGTAACTAATAATCCTGCATTTACTGTACACACACACCCACAAAGCATCAACTGTACAGTACTGAATGTCACCAGCTTTTATGCCAGTGATTGGGTGGTACAGTAGGAGTGACTGAGTGTGTGACTGTGCAGTCTATTGGGATGCTTTATTTGAGGGAGGGATGCTTAATTTGCCTACTGTAACAAATTGTTCTGTTTTTCTTTACACTGTAGGGCGACAACACTTCTGGTGGACCAAATGAGTGAACAGAATGATGAGACGTGTGCCACAAGGGTAAAGAATGCACTAGAGGCAATTCACAAAATAAAAGCATCTGTGACCAGCATCAGGCAGATGAGATGGAAATTGGGATGAAAATATGGGCGTGTTAAGTAAGTACCCTATATTTTCATGTTAGGCTCCCTCCTAGCCTTCTGTAAAATAGGGTTGGCCAACTGTACTGTATGTTCTGTATGAGTGCTGGGAACCATCATACTTACTGTATCTCCAGTATTTTGTACCTCTAACATTATTCCTTGTCATTACAGACCGTATCCTTTGATAAGGGAAGCCAACAAAATAAAAAGAGTGGACCAGGCACGGGCATGGATCGAAAGTGGCGAGACTTTCCAGGATGTCATTTTTACTGACGAGACAACTGTAGCGCTCGAGTGATTTGCCCATTTTGCATTCTACAAAAAAGAACTCCTATCTCTGAAGCCGTGTCCCAAGCACCCAGTGAAGATGCATGTGTGGTGTGCCATCACTAGACAAGGACCAGGATGCATCATTATCTTTGAGGGTAAAATAATGCACAAATACACATGCTGTGCCTGTGGCCTTGCCTCATGCACTGGACAACTGTACCATACAGTATTTTGCACCCTAATGTTACTGTACATTTTTCTTTTCTTGTTTCCAGGAATCATGAATAAAGCGTTCTTCCAAGATCACATAATTACACATGTTGTCGAATACATTAGGAATGATTTTCCATCTTGTCACCGGTTCTTCCAGGACAATGATCCGAAACACACCGCGTCAACAGCTCACATTCTTGCCAGCAGTATCAACTGGTTAAGATGCCAGTGGAGTAAGTTGGGTAACCATTTCTCATTGTTTTACACAGTTTATATCTCCTTACAGTAAGTAATTAACTATGCTTCTCCCCTCCTACTGTATTCCAGATCACCAGATTTTAATCCCATCGAAATGGTATGGCATGAGTTGAAGGCTTATATCAGAAAAGTGTGGAAACCGTCTAAAAAGGATGAATAGGAGAAAGGGATACTGCATTTCTGGAACAACATACTCACCGTAGCCAGATGTAATAAATGTATCGATCATATTGCGACTGTGTTGCCTATTGTTATACAACGTAATGGCCAGGCCTCGGGAAAGTAATAAGGCACAGGTAAGTATGGCCCTCAAAATAACCATGTCTGCATTTTTTGTTTCTTTTCATTTTCAGAACTGCCGCAAGCAATGAAAAAAGGAAGGGGGGGAAGTGTAAGATAATAGTATGGTGCTCATGTACAAAACAACCTGTATCTCACACATACCCCTCTCCCACCTTCTCTCAGTAGTTACTGTATAGAAATTCGTGTTCCCCCTCCCCCCAATAAATTGTTTTTTAAAAAAATATTTTGAAACAAATACTGTATTGTTATTTTTTAACCATTTATTTCTGTTAATCAGGCACAGGTAAGTATGATACAGGCACTTTACTGCACTGTAAGTACAGTATGGCACTCAAACTAACATGTCTGGATTTATTGTTTCTTTTCATTTTCAGAACTGCCGCAAGCAATGATAAAAGGAAATGGGGGGGGATGTGTAAGATAAAAGTACGGTGTTCAAGTACAAACCAGTCTGTATCTTATACAAACCCCCCCTCTCCCATCCTCTCTCAGTAGTTACTGTATAGAAATTCGTGTTTGCCCAAAAAAAAAAACAAAAAAAAATTGTTTTAAAAAATCTTTTGAAATACTGTATTCTCCCTGATCTCCCCCATCTCGCAATGCCATAACGAAGAGAAAGACAAGAGCTACTGTATTGTATTTTTGTACTGTATTATGCATTAAAAAATAAAATCTATTTTTTAAACCGACCCCCTCTTGCAGACCTGAAATTCTTATGAGCAGTTCAACAAACAAAGCATTGCACTTCACATTAGTTTGGGAAAAATATATATAAAAACAAAAAATGCTTTATAAAAATTATTATATTTTTAATGTTTAATCAATCATTTCTGTTAATAATGCAATAAAATTCTATAGAAAAATACTATTTTCCTGCATTTAGGATTATCCAACATGTCTTCTGCCCAGCTCATGATAATCACGCAACAGTACATTTACATGAATGGCTCTGTTGGAGGGCTCTGTTGTTGTGTTGTTGATAAGCTTTGAACTTCAAGTTGACTTGTTTTGTTACAGTACAATAGCAGTTCTAGAAGGGCTTGCTTAGCTAGGCCTGTATCTCACACAACATTTTAATCTTATTACTAGTGGGGGGAAAGTGTTGTGTTGAAGAAAAGGCATGTTAGAAGGGCTTAGCTTATCGCACTTGTGCATGCGTGGCATGGTTTGAAAGAGGTGTTGGTAATCAACAATTAATAATCAACAAGGTCCCAGGTCCCAACCAAAGAGAAAATCACAGTATGCCACCCACCTCAGAAAGAACGTACATGACTAGTGTGGAATTAAAAAGCAACAGTACTGTACTGTTTGATTCTCATAATATCCATAATTGCTATGCATTCCCATGGTGATAACCCCAAAAAATATATACTGCATTTGTAAAACTTGAATCTCATAATATCCATACTTGCTATGCAGCCATGGCGATAACCAAAAAAAAAAAACACGTTATACAATACAGTATATATTTTTAAAACTTGAATTAACTTCCAAATTAATGGGAAGTTATACACGCATGTGCATTAATAATCAACAAGGTCCCAGGTCCTAACCAAAGAGAATTACATGCAGGTGCAGAACTGTGAGAGCAGGCTCGGGAAGATTAATGAAACCACAAAGCCAACCATTTGAAAATGAATGGTTTGTCAGTCGTGTTGATAAGAAGTTGAAATCCTTTAGCCTTGTGTGTGTCTTGTGTGTGTGCGGGGGGTGGAAGGGGTGCGAGCTGTATGAAGGATTACCTGTACTGTAGTTCAAAGACATATTCTCAACAGGTCCTCATAATGTTTTGATCCCCACACCCTCAAATAAAAATCACAGTACTACAGTATGCCACCCACCTCAGAAAGAACGTACACGAATAGTGTGGAATTAAAAAGCAACCGTACTGTTTGATTCTCATAATATCCATAATTGCTATGCAAGCCCATGGTGATAACCCAAAAAATATATACTGCATTTGTAAAACTTGAATCTCATAATATCCATACTTGCTATGCAAGCCATGGCGATAACCAAAAAACAAAACAAAAAAAAACACGTTATACAGTACAGTATATATTTTTAAAACTTGAACTAACTTCCAAATGAATGGAAAGTTATTCACGCATCCGCATTAATAATCAACAAGTTCCCAGGTCCCAACCAAAGAGAAATACACGCAGGCGCAGAACTGTGAGAGCAGGCTCGGGAAGATTTATGGAATTGCTATTAGATTTTTATGACAACAATTCGCGAACGCCCCTTTGAGTTTCTCGACGGTATTGCAGACAATGCTAAAATGCAATTTTCTGACCCGGTCAAAACGATAAACAAGCCGCTGTTTAAGTCGGCACGATTCAAATAAATTGCGCGCCATCAAATGGGTATTCCGATCTACACACCGCGTTAAATGTTCGAATAACGGCCGTCCCATCAGTACAATAGATATATTTGTTGAAAAGCATCATACTGAACATGTCATACTGTACAGTATATAGTTAACAATACATTAAAGACCAAGATATTCTTCCCACAAAAATGCATACATATATATTAAAGCGTAATTGGAATGTTGAGTGTCTTTTATTTTCATGTGGGGAAGTAATAATTTCACTCCTCCCTGCTTAATTACCAGTTGAGCCTACAGTACCACAAGCATTTTCTTTATGCCTCCACCCCCAGACATTCGCTTGAGCATTTTTGCTTTCCTCCCCCTCCCCACTCATGCCAAACCACCCTTCTCTGTTCCCCTGCCATTAAAGGAGCAGTGTATCTTTAATAATCGGGGAAAAACGGGGAGGGTGAAGGGAAAGAAAAAGTTATTACTACAAGTCTGTAGAGGAGGTGAGAGGTGCCTAGGGTTAGTAAATATGCAGGACCACTGATCTCTAAGAGACGAGAACAAAAAAGGGCCCCATTATCTAGCACTCAACTCTGTGTATACGAGGAAATTAAAATGTAACCTTTATTAGGTATATAATAAAATAAATGACACAAAACTAACAAAACATAAAACGACGCTGATATTAAGAATTGGTACTGGTACCAAATCAGGCTAAAGCCAAGTGTTATGATTCCCGTGTATTATGGGTCAAAAGTCTAAACTGAATTCAGTTTAATCCCATAAATAGACTAATAAAATATGGTGAAGATAAGAGTCTCAGCGCGCTAAAATATATATTGTATCACTGCATGAACAGTATATGCATATATTGGGAGGTACTAAGAATGTATCCTCCGATATCAGATGGTTAAATAATGTCAACCAGGTTTACCGAGCTCAAGACTTTAATAGTTGAAATACTAATATAGCCTTGGTCTAAGATTATTATTATTATTATAAACGTCAAACCTATATTAAAAGTCTGTTTCCTTAGATAGCATATGTAGGTGCACCCCAATTCCGCAATAATTGGGTCAGAGTGTAGTTTAGCTTACAGTATATGACAATAGGATAATAACTTGATAAGGAAAGAGACTGCCTTATATGTTGTGGCACAGCATAATAGTGTATATATATATATATATATATATACACTATTATGCTGTGCCACAACATATAAGGCAGTCCTTATATGTTGTGGCACAGCATAATAGTGTATATATATATATATACACTATTATGCTGTGCCACAACATATAAGGCAGTCTCTTTCCTTATGAAGTTATTATCCTATTATTATCCTATATATATATATATATATATATATATATATTATTATTTTTTTACAACAAGACAAACTGCCCTTCAACAGACTAAGCAAATAATGAGTACTTAAATTAGTAATATAATAACCCCTAACGGTGCTAGGGACTAGAAGTAATATAACAATGAAAAGAAAAAGAAATATAGTATACTTGAGTGCTGAGTTGGGACACTTTTCTTTTTCTTTTCATTGTTATATATATATATCATACAATATCGGTTGAAGCACGACATCAAGGGACAGCACTAAGGTAAGTTGATCACAAGTTGTTTGTATTGAAAAACACACAGTTGTTGTGTCTTTTTCAATACAAACAACATGTGATCAACTTACTTGAATGCTGTCCCTTGATGTCGTGCTTCAACCAGTATAGTATGGCCTACTATTGTGTTATGGGATAAGCACCAAACTTTGTTTACTTTCAAGTGGAGTGACAGCTGTTTTTTGGATTTTGGATTTTTAATTGCAAAAGCACACATGTAGTGTACATTTTGACTTGTCCCTGCAATTATCAGTATGTGGGAAGAACTATCCGCCCTTTGCGGGTGAGAATATTAGAGCACATACGTAATATTAGCATTGGGTTAGAAACACACAATGTGTCTCTCCATTTCAAACAGTGCCATCATTCAGATCCCTCCGGACTTAAATATATGGGGATTGAACAAACAACAGCACACTTGAGTGGAGGAAATAGAGTTCAGTCTTTATCCAGGAGAGAATCCTTTTGGATTCATAGGTTGAGAACGTTACAACCTAGAGGTTTAAATATCGATTTTGACATAAATGCGTTCTTAACCTGATATTTAGAATGTATTATTACTCTCTAAATTCCCGGGAAATATGTCAATAACTGTTGACCTCTTTATGTTTGCTTTTTATATTTTGCTTTCTATGTCTAATTATTATATTTTTATTTTTAGATGTATTCTGCCTTGGATTCATCAACAGTTAATGTTATGTATACAGGGTTGAATTAATATCTGTGATCATCCTTATATCTGCGCTTGTGCAGGTCTATTAAATGACAGGCACTGGTGCTGACACATGAATGATTAATATTTTATACATATTTTTATATAAAGTATGCCCATAATATTGTAATTTTCAATGTATTTTTCAATTTATAATACTGTGCTAATTTGTTTATATGGCATCATGTTTGTAATATTGATAGCCATTTGTTTATGTATTACATAATGTTGGAGCAATTTATATGCTTTTTAATGATGAAAGCCACTTACTTTTCATTATTTATGCCAAATGGCACATAAATGCATAATTATATAATAAAATGCGCTATACGACGTCGTGCGCAATGACGTCATCTATGACGCTTTGTTATATCAACCTATTGTATGGTGTTGTTTTTTCTACATCCACTGTACATCCACTTTACTAGTTGTAAAGAATGTTCGTGTCAAGACTCTATAAAGGTTCGAGTTGTTGACGGTCACGTGATGACGCGTCACGTGTTGCATGAGAAACGAGACGCGATGATGGCACACGGGGCCTCTATGAATCCAAGATGGTGGATTTGTATGTTAGATATAGGGCTATATTGGCCAGCACACTTCAGGACTTTGTAAAGTTTTGACAAATTGAACATGCAAATAGATGCGTGACGACGCATCACGTGATGCTTTGCGTGACGCGGTGACGTCATGTATGACGCTCCGCAATTTGAAAATTAATGCGGGGGGTTATTTAAAGCTGCAGTTCAGTCAATATCCTGCATGTGTGTTTTTTTTAATAAATCAGTTCTGTAGTAAGAAAAAATACTTTTAGCATTTTCTGTTTTTAAAAAAACAACTTTGAAAGACCAATTTTCTTGTATTCTATTTTAACAGCCATTTGCTAAGGCACTGCCCCTTCATGTCCTGTCACAAGCTCTGGCACACCCCTTTGTCAGCCCTGCCCTCCCTCTAGCACATGTCAGTGCAGGAGTGCTCATGAATATTCATGAGCTTCCACTGACTGACAGAAGCAAATAAAAACATATGCCAGCTCTAATTATGTCACCAAATTTCGCCTATCAATACATGGAGAACGAATTGACTGGCAGCTATACAGTTCTTTAGGTTATTAGAGATTGCCCACATGAAACTATTGAAATAAAAAAATAAATAAAATAAAAAAAAGACTAAACTGCAGCTTTAAGGAGGGAAACATAGAGGAAAGTTAGATTTTCCCCTGAGGAAGACTTTGCAGTGGAAACACGCGTTGGGTGAATCAGTGATTACTAAGAAGCCCTTGTTGATGACATCCAGAGTGGAGGACAACTTTATTCAGCCCAGTACTTGCTGTGACGGCTGTGGAGCAGATGCTGTTGCTGTGAACATCTTTGTCTGACCATATGACCCAGGGTGGTCTGAATGCTCACAAACAAAGGCACTTATGTAAGTGGAATACTTTGTGTTTTTAATATTAAAAACAGTACTACACGTATACTATTTTTGCTTTCCCTTTTTTGTATATGGATTTTCCCCCCCTCTCTATGGATCTGGAGTACCTATCTGGAGACAAAAGTTGGTAACTTCTAATAACCACAACGCTTTCATTTCACGTTAAACACGTGAGTGCAAATTTTCTAGAACTTTCAACATTGAAATCATCTGTTGGGGTTGACAATATTGCACTATTTTGTGTTTTCACTTTCTTTTCATGTCCTGATGTGATTTGCGCACCTGTTTCTCCTTTGTTTATATATATATATATATATATATATATATATATGAAGTAGAAATACTTTAGCCTTGTGGGTGTGTGGGGGGGAGGGGGAGAGCGCTGTATGCTGGATTATCATTTCAAATAAATATTTTCAACAGGTCATAATTTGTTTTGAACCCCACACCCCCAAATAAAAATCACAGTACTATGCCACCCACCTCATAAAGTACATACATGACTAGTGTAGAATTAAAAAGCTACAGTACTGATTGATTCTCAGAATATCAAGAATTGTTATGCAGGCACATGTCGAGAAACATATTTTATTCCCCAGACTTTAAATTCTAATTGAATGGGAAGTCATACACGCATATGCAGAAATGTGCTTTCAGACTCAGGAAGATTACAGCCAGAAAGCCACCATTACAAATGAATGGTGTGGGAGAGGTGTAGATAAGAAGTAGAAATACATTAGCCTTGTGTGTGTGCGGGGGCGAGGGGGAGAGAGCTATATGATGGATTATAAATTCAAATAATTATTTTCAACAGGTCATCATAATGTTTAATGCGCAGAAATTTGATACTGTAACACGCCTATGCGTTTCAACAATGTTCCAATGAGACATACACGCATGCCCATAAAATAAAAACAGTATGAACAGAAGAGCAAGCCTAGCAAAAGTATTGATTAATAAATAATACATATAGAAATGTGATGACACGCATGAGCAGGATAATCCGGGATAAAAATATTTTATATTCGGAAGAAGACGCAACGTTATATTTTTGTAATACTGTACTTCTTTTCCCTTTAGTATCCTGTATACAGTACAGTACTGTATGTGTCCTCATATTTTTTTATGTGTGTGGCTAAGGAGCCTCATACTACTGTATACATACTACTGTATACAGTATGAACAGTATACAGTACAGAAATGTACGGCTGTACTGCACCGACACACTTTATTCGAGCAAATACCCAGTATGTACCTGGCAGATACCTGGAATGCGCCGCTCCTCACCTCTGACAAGCCCCGTTGCGTTTGCCTTCCCAGCCTGGGTTCATGCCTGGCTGACGGGCGGCTGATCTGTTAAATGATAATGATTAGGATTTAATAGGCTGCAATGCTTTGCGTGTCTACTATATGGCATAAATTCCTGAATTGTAATGCAGTATATATATATATACTGTGCAGTATTGCAGCCTGCGGGAATAAAATGCTTCAATCCCTGCCTGGAAAATAACCCAATGCACTCGGGCAGAAAACAGTCACAAACCTCAATACACCCGGGTATACCCGAATTCGTGGGACTAGCCGAGCTCGAATAAAGTGTGTCGCCAGTGTAGTAGTTTGAATTGCTATTAGACTTTGAAGACAGCTCATGATCGCCTACTTGAGTTTCTAGACGGTATTGCAGACAATGCTAAAACACCGATCGCAAACATATCGAAAACTGATCAGAAAAAAAAGTCAATTTCTAAGCGGTTGGAAAACAGAGCGCGTCTGGCCACGGTTATAAGAGCGGCTCGGCTTCGGCCGCTATAGAATAAAGGCTGGTGCAGCTGTATGTGTGTGTGTACTAGTCAATTGGTAAGCTGGAAATGTAACATCACATGTACTGTATATGCAACCAAAACATTGCTTGTAAACTGCAAAGGTGCGGTGAACGTTTGGGAGACTATCAGATGGATAGGTCCCTGTAATGGATTGTACTCAATTGCACTTAGTGCAGCTGTGTCAGCCAATAGAGGGTGCCAGATAGGCTTGTATTGAAGCAATTAGCTGAGCAGGTGATAATGAACATCCCTAGATCTTAGCACAGTGTATTGCTTTAACTCACGAAACATCTGAACTTTAGCTTATCTGACACTCTTCAACGCTTGATACAGCTGTAAGCAGAAGAACTGGATTAACTAATTATGGAGGCAAATTATCAGATACGTAGTCCCTTGCACTTTTAATTCTATCTGTGCAGCATACATTTTCAGTTTAATACCAACATGAGAGATATATTTATATACCAACTATCTATATTGATATATAGTAGCTATCATGATTAGTTTTGTTTTGTGAGTGAAAGCAATACACTGTGCTAAGATCTAGGGATGTTCCTTATCCCCTGCTCAGTTAATTGCTTCAATTCTAGCCTATATGGCACCCTCTATTGGCTGACACAGCTGCACTAAGTGCAATTGAGTACAATCCATTACGAGGACCTACTGTATCCATCTGATACATAGGGCTCTATGCTGTAAGCGCCGAAAAAGTCCTCTCGCCAAGTGTTCCTTATCGGCATGATGTTGCCGATTTTCCCTCGCCATATGCAATAAGTGCCGAATCCCTTCCGAATCAAGCCGAAAACATTTGTTCCCACTCTGGCGATGATTTGCCGATCACACACAGGTGTATCGGCGTGCATGGCGAGGTGGTGTTAGGTTCGCCAATGAAACTTCTTGCTGAATCTGCCGAAGCAAGCATGTTTTGGATTGAGCGGCCCATTTAAAGGCAGCGTGTATTTTTATTCATTCTCTGTGTTGTTGGGAGTGAGAGAGAGAGAGACACACAGAGCTGGGCGATTTACATATTTCATATTGACTGAGAGAGTTGTTTTGTATTGGGAGAGGTTTGTCCTGTGTTGTTTTGTAAACATCTTTGTCTTGTTTTCACTTTGTAAGTGTTCAGTGCGATTGTCTTTAAATTTCTTTTCTGTTCTTTGTGAGTGCTAGAGGTATGGCCACAAGGCGTGGGAAGAGTGATGCTGGTGTGAGTGGTACTGGTAGTCGTGTGAGTACGCGTCTGATTGAACGTAGGATTCAGGGGAGTGCTGTTGCTGCGAATGCGACTGGTGTCGCTGGGAGTGCGAGTGCTGCTGGTGGCCCTGTTGCTGGTGCTGCTGGGGTGTCGGTTGCTGGTGCTGGTGGGGTGTCTGTTGCTGGTGCTGCTGGGGTGTCTGGTGGTGGGGTGGTTGCTGGTGGCCCGCTTTTGGAGTCTCTTCCATTGGAAGAAGGAGAGTCCAGTCAGCAGCAGCCAAGCTCTGGGCCTGCACGTGTTCGGAAGAAACGTCTGGGGCGGCCACGTAATCCGCGGTTCAATGAAGAGGAAAACAGAGTTCTTGTCACAGGGATTTTGGAGCACTATGACTCTCTGTATGGCCATTTACTAGGTAAGTCTATCTTTGCATTGATTGTTCAAAAACATGTTATCCTAGGTCATGTGAGATGTCTTAATATCACAATATTATTCTATAATATCTATCAATTAAAGTTAATTGTTACACACATATTCCCTCATGCTTTATAACGACCATAACAATCCATCTAAAAAGTTTGACAAAGTTCATACAATATTCATGCAAGCTTCCTTACATTTGTATATTTACACGTAAATGCTCATGTGCTACACATATTCCACCTAAACCAGCATGTTTGGTATCTCTTGGAACATGTAGCAGTTTAGGCAACTGATCGTTTTTCTATTAATAATTGACGTCATATATTTTTTATGTATTTCAAGGGTGGACAAGTTCAGCATCCAAAAATGAAATGTGGGAGCAAATAACATTGGCTGTGTCTGCGTGTGGGAATCATGTCAGGGACCGGACGAATTGTTGCAAGAGATTCGATGATATCAGGGCAAACTTAAAGAAAAAATCCAAGCACAACGGATGCATGCTTCTGGCACTGGAGGTGGGCCGGCAGCACAAGCTCTAATCTTAACTCCATTGGAGGAGCAGATGCGGGAAAAATTTCTTCCTGCCGTCATGGAGGGTTTGCCAGGGGACAGAGATATCGGAATTTATTTGGCTCCATTTCCACCAGGTGACAAATGTTACTGTACTAGGCGTGTCGTAGGTTATAGTTCTTATCTATATTTCCGCTGCTACTTTTACTTTCTTCCCAATATAAGCATACCTACATATATATCTGTATATACGTGTCTCTCTCTCTCTCTCTCTCTCTCTCTCTCTCTCTCTCTCTCTATCTATCTATCTATCTATATATATTTATATCTAGTTGTCCTACAAAAATAAAAAAATTATATATATATATATATATATATATATATATATATATGTGTATGTGTGTGTGTGTGTGTGTGTGCGTGCGTGCGTGTGTGTGTGTGTGTGTTTGGAAACATGTATTGGCTCAGCTATCGTGGATGACATCATTATGAGTAAACATACACAACTTGACCTGCATTAAGGGATTATGTGTACTGATCTTTCAAATAACACACACTACAACCTTCTACCTTACAAAGCATTCAACATCTTTGCCCTATAGTTCAAAGCTGAATGTATGTGTGAATCTTTGTACAAACAATGGGTTAACATGCATAACCACAAAGCACATCCGCACTCATTGTTTGTCACAGTAATGTATAACTTCGTTATACTGTGTCTGTGCACACAAATGCCTAATTCACTTTTTCATGTATGTGTCGATACATATATACATATATACATAATATATATATATATGCCATTAAGACCAGCCTCACACTGATGATACCCATCAAGGTTGAAACATGTATGTGAGTAGGTCTAATGGCTTTGCATCTCATCCCAGCCTCTGTTTAAAAGCTGTGTTTAAAACAGCATGCATTGGCTTGAGGATTGGCTTGTGTAATATGAGCTTGAGACAAAAGGTGGCACTGAGTGCTCATTTGCATGTCATTTCCCAGAATCCCTTGCTGCAGTGGAAGCGCTGTATGCTGGGTGACAATGGGGAAAGACAGGGTTGCAGACCTGTCTAAGACATGCAAATGAACATACAGTAATATTTACAGTTGCTTTATGCTTTACTGTGGAGGGTTTTTGTCACTTTTTTTACCCACCATAACCTTAATGACAGTGGTGATTACCTAGTCTAGTTTCAAACCTGCTTTGCCATTAAGACCAGCCTCACACTGATGATACCCATCAAGGTTGAAACATGTATGTGAGTAGGTCTAATGGCTTTGCATCTCATCCCAGCCTCTGTTTAAAAGCTGTGTTTAAAACAGCATGCATTGGCTTGAGGATTGGCTTGTGTAATACGAGCTTGAGACAAAAGGTGGCACTGAGTGCTCATTTGCATGTCATTTCCCAGAATCCCTTGCTGCAGTGGAAGCGCTGTATGTTGGGTGACAATGGGGAAAGACAGGGTTGCAGACCTGTCTAAGACATGCAAATGAACATACAGTAATATTTACAGTTGCTTTATGCTTTACTGTGGAGGGTTTTTGTCACTTTTTTTACCCACCATAACCTTAATGACAGTGGTGATTACCTTGTCTAGTCTCAAACCTGCTTTGCCATTAAGACCAGCCTCACACTGATGATGCCCATCAAGGTTGAAACATGTATGTGAGTAGGTCTAATGGCTTTGCATCTCATCCCAGCCTCTGTTTAAAAGCTGTGTTTAAAACAGCATGCATTGGCTTGAGGATTGGCTTGTGTAATATGAGCTTGAGACAAAAGGTGGCACTGAGTGTTCATTTGCATGTCATTTCCCAGAATCCCTTGCTGCAGTGGAAGCGCTGTATGCTGGGTGACAATGGGGAAAGACAGGGTTGCAGACCTGTCTAAGACATGCAAATGAACATACAGTAATTTTTACAGTTGCTTTATGCTTTACTGTGGAGGGTTTTTGTCACTTTTTTTACCCACCATAACCTTAATGACAGTGGTGATTACCTAGTCTAGTTTCAAATACAACTGTATGCTCATCTGCATGTCTTAGGCAGGTCTGCAACTCCGCCTTTCCCCATTATCACCCAGCACACAGCACTTCCACTGCAGCAAGGGATTCTGGGAAATGACATGCAAATGAGCACACAGTGCCATTTACTCACCATAACTTAACTATATATATATATATATATATATATATATATATATATATATATATATATATATATATATATATATATATAAATTAGTGATAATCTATGTTTCACCTATAAACAGGCCATTACTGCCTAAACAAGTCTTGCATGGAAGATTGTGCATTGAAAGGCGAACATTAATAATTTGCACAAAAACATTTGGTTATGTTTTATTAAAGCTCTTTTTTCGCTTCATGTAGTATAATGAGAGCATAAATAGGAACATGATCCATATGGTATTTAATTGTGTTCATATGTAGCTCACTTCAGATTTTTATTTCGCTCATGTACCGGTGTGTGAAACCAACTGCAATTAATATGTAATCACAGCATATAGGTGAACAGAGGGGGTGGGGTCGGGCAGAGAGCCAGATCACAGGGTCATGGTAGGGTCAAGTCTTTTGGGACGGCTTACAGGTGGTAGAACCAAATAAAAGGTCAGGGTGGTGTCACGTCTTGGGGGAGGGACTACAGTTGTTACACGCTGACAAGGTGAACAGAAGTTAATCACATTCATTAGAAATGGTAATTATCTGAATACTTTCAACCACCAGGCCACTATATATGAAAACGTACGTTAGTCATTCGTTCACTCATATCTTCTTTTTACCTTATAGATACGCCACCTTATCACAACAGTACCATCTGTGAGCGACACACTGCATGTGTTAATGAGTGTCAGCCACATTGAGTGCTACACGTGCTTCTCTTAAATGTTCAGACAGATCACTAAAAACATTCATTCACATTTCCACAATTAGGTACTGAATTATAAGCAGAGTCAACTTTGCTGTCATGGTAGTGATATACATTATTATTGTTAGATTACTACACAACATATGCAGTGTATTTACTGCTGCGACACACTTTATTCGAGCAAATGCCCAGTTTGTACCTGGCAGATACCTGGAATGCGCCGCTCCTCACCTCTGACAAGCCCCGTTGCGTTTGCCTTCCCAGCCATGGTTCATGCCAGCTTTTGGAAAAAGATTAAAACACCAAAACAAGAAACTGCTCCACCATCACTCTTGCAATGTTTATCAACTGCTTCACAACTGCCATAGTCCACACACAGTGCCCCTGAACTGCCACAGCCCACATCCAGTGCCCCTGAAGTGCAACAGCCCACACTTAGTGCCACTGAAGTGCAAAAGCCCACACCCAGTGCCCCTGAAGTGCAACAGCCCACACCCAGTGCCCCTGAAGTACAACAGCCCACACCCAGTGCCCCTGAAGTGCCACAGCCAACACCCAGTGCCCCTGAAGGGCAACAGCCCACACCCAGTGCCCCTGAAGTGCAACAGCCCACACCCAGTGCCCCTGAAGTGCAACTGCCCACACCCAGTGCCACAGAACTGCCACAGGCCAGTACAAGTCGTACAGTTAAGGCCAGAGTAGTTGCCATAGGGAAAAGGCAAACACAACAGCCAACAAGCAGGCCTGTGACTCGCTCTCAAAAGGATAAACAAAAATAAATAATCACATTCACTTAATTTGTTGGTGTCCTGGTGGTGTTTACTGCAGACTATTTCATGCATAGTGTATGTATAATCATGTACAGATGCTTCATAACATTCAAATATGTCCTTGTACACATGAATGTTTAGAAATGCTCACTGACTGAATTAAGGCATATTTGATAACATATGAATATGTATTAATCATAAGTTGATTAATGGTACAACATTATTATACACTTGCCATGTTAATGGAAGCTGACATTCACTTAGCTCTTGTTCAAGATGAGATGTATCTGGGTTATTTTTGTAATGTAGATAGTCATTTCATGCTAATATTACTGACATACAACTTTAAGTAACTACCCATATAACAGCATACATTTTTATGTTATGTTTTCTGGTGTCTTAACTCTGTAAGACATTACTTACCTTAATCTGTTTTCATAGTTCATAATGTTGGCATGTGATCATGTATGATTTTTGGTTACAATAACAGATCTGTAAGTGTGTATGAATATATCTGTAGTCTCTCTGTATCTCTATGGATATATGTATACACACACACACACACACACGTGCGCGCACACACACACACACACACACACACACACACACACACACACACACACACACACACACACACACACACACACACACACACACACACACACACACACACACACTGTGTGTGTGTGTAGATATATATATATTAACTGATAAATATATATATATATATATGCCACTGTTGTCAGCAAACAGGCCTTGTGTTAATGAGCTATAAATGTTAGGACACTTGCTAAAATTATGGGATCAGTATGATTGAGCCCATAATTCACTCACCTGTATTTAACGTTGAATATGATTACAACAAGGCCTACAGTGGCGACACAGCTAAATCTAAAGCGGCTGGAGCCGCAAGCCGCATGGAGTGCCGTTTTTTTCATTTTTTTCCTTCGGCGTGCCGCGCGTCATCGATGCCTCGATTGGAGGACCGATCCTCCGAGGCTCCGGCGCACGCGTGGGAAAACTCGGCGCGCGCCTGATATCTGTTGCAGCCGAGACCGGGTAAGTGTTAGACTCAGCTCTGCCGCGACAGTACTTACACACATCAATGGCTTTAGTTTAGCACTCTATATATAATATATATATATATAATCAGAATGAACAGTACAGGTCTTCATGGCTGAAAAGAGGCCTTGTTTGCTGTTAAATACAACTTATACAGCTGACTAAAATAGGCCCTCAAACATACTCACCCAGTAATGTTATAAACTGTAATGAACTGTTAAGATAATTACAACAAGGCCTGTTTGCACACAAGGCCTTCAATGTAGATATATATATATATATATATATATATATATATATATATATATATATATATATATATGACACACACGCAATCTATGTTGGAATTACTCTCCCTTGGACTGACTCATACACAATTATGGACAGCTGAGTATCAATGTCTCTGCTGCTTTGAGTCCTTTCCCCTTTGTGGGATTTAGGCAAATGCTGGTTTGATTGAGCATCCAGTACTGGCTTTATTTTTCATGCTATATAGCCATGTGTTTTGCCTTTTTGCAAGAATCCACAGGAACATTTTGCACTCATGTTTTGTGATATTATCCAAGTTTTTTTTTTTGGTCTTTATATTAGATTAGTTATTTTGTGGTATATTTAGAGTGCTATTTTGGGGATTGTCTCAGTCTTTTTGTGTGTTATATATATATATATATATATATATATATATATATATATATATATATATATATATATATATATATCTATCTATATCTATCTATAGATATATATATACTGTATATATATATATATATATATATATATATATATATATATATAGATATATATATATATATATATATATATATATATATATATATATATATATATATCACACATATGTACATATATATCTACATATATATCTCTTCACACAATATATAGCTAATTATATATAGATAAATATATATGTTGATATATTTATATATATCTAATTATATATATATATATATATATATTTATATATATATATATATATATATATATCTATGTATATATCAAGAGAGACTAACAGAGAGAGTCAAAGAGAGAGAGAAACAGAGAGAGAAAGAGAGAGAGAAAGAGAGAGAAAGAGAGATAAACAGACAGAGAGAAAAACAGAAAAAGAGACAAACAGAGAGATGTGTGTGTATGGCTAAATCTAGCTGTAACCAGAAATCTGTTCATCATAGCAGTGTAGATGATTTCACACACATTGTTATTCTAATTCAAAGAGTCTACTTGTTTTGCACATGTTGATTGCCTAAGCCGAAAGTAAAGTTTCGATTCCTGTGAAAAGAGTATCTTACCCAAAGAATTTCAGCCAATTATTGTAACAAATTTCTTGTGGGAGAAAACCTAGGTGTATAACTGCTAGGTTGTATTATAACCTTGGAAGAAACCGCGAAGATAACATGTAACTATTCACACATTCAGCAGACATCCGTATGCGTTCAACTTAACACAACGTACACTTGGAGAGAAGAAATGGCAGAAGCTTCCACATTGCACAGCCATCCACGTAAATCATACAAATTTATGATTTATGAAGCAATCAAATAAACGCCAGAGAAAAGTGCAAACGTGGCTAAAATCTATGACTTGATCCAAAAGAAATATCCATACTACCAAGAACCTGACAAACAATGACATTTTAAAACTTCTGTACGATTCACTTTATCCGCAAATGAATGTTTTGAGCGTGTCCAAGATCGGCTAGATCAACGTTATGGATGCTGGCATGTTGCGCCATCATTTAAACTTACCATGGAACATGGAACATATCTTCTGTTAAATAGCATATTTTTGCCTAATACCAGTGACACTGAAGCCGCACCGACTGTCGCGTCTGCTGATATACCTGCACCCTACATTCATCAAGACCAGATGCAAGATGGACATAACTATGATATGTATCCAAACTTATATGGGCAATACCAATGTGGATGGGAAAACAACCAACAACTGTACGTACCTCCGGACGTCTTGTTTGAAGAAGCCACTGCAGATCCATATGATGCCCTCATGGAGATGTGTGTGATTCAGGATTCAACGGTTGCCTCAACCATGGATGATACTGTTGTGCCTTCCTGGAGCGAGCAGTTGCAGCCAAATCAGTTTTGACTTCTACAAGAATGGTAAATTCAAATTTCGTTATGCCTTTACTCAAATTATATATGTGTACATTAATAATATACACCATTTGTTAGCCAAATGAGTGTATACAACTTAACATTGCAGACAGCCTTACATGTAGCGTGCACAAAGACATTATTTCCTATAACAATATACTACGACGAACCATTAGTACACATTGGTGACGGAGTCCTAAATCATAGATACTTATCTCTTTTAAAGTATCATTTCAACATGTTACACTAACTGTAACACACGCACACACACCTCATTGTTTAGCAATCAACATATAAAAACAAAGTGTCGCCCACATATGACGTGGGAACCTGGTCATGTCCCAAGGCGTCCTTAAAAAGGTTACCGATGCAAGCCCCAACCCCAACTGACGTGCGCGCGTGAAACAGTATTGGCTCTGCCCGTAGCTTATTGTTACGCTCAGTGCAGTGTGTCATGCGCGCGTGTCGGTGGGGCGGTGCGTGCACAGCGCTGGAGGCCAATGTTCATTCAGTGGGAGGGGTGTTTGCGTGCATTTCATGTTGCCTTAACATGACGTCACACGTATTTTGTTCGCTCATTGGCTGATCGTCCATTTTTGCCGTGGGCACACGTCCGTTTACAAAATTTAGATATGTACGTGTGTTGAAGTGAATTTGTTTTGCTTCCATATCATAATAGATACAATAGATACATTAGATTTGTTCAAAAAAAGGTTGGACATCTTTTTAGATGGGAAAGGTATACAGGGATATACCAAATAAGTATACATGGGAAGGGTGTTGATCCAGGGATTAATCCGATTGCTAATTCTTGGAGTCAGGAATGAATTAATTTGTCCCCTTAATGGGGTTTTTTGTTTGTCTTCCTTTGTATCAATAAGTAAGTATAGATATAGGATAAAGTATCTGTTGTCTAAATTTAGCATAGGTTGAACTTGATGGACGTATGTCTTTTTTCAACCTCATTTACTATGTAACTATGTAATAACTTTCAGCCATGATATGCGTAATGCTAACAGCACCATGGAGGGACATGTATTGAACGCACAGCGTACACATCGTTTTGCGCATGCGCATGCGCTAAGAATTAGTCCACACATTCGTGATATGCGCGCGCAACAGACGTTGTGCGCGCACATTATTATGTATACAGGCACCGGAACTAACATATCAGTAGTAATGCCAGCAACGCGATTTGAAAATTGAGACAGTTCTGTATCTGTAGTTTTATCCTTGCAGTTTAAACATATATATGTAACTTATGCGTGAAAATCCACAATCATATAGAGATGTGTTAAGCGTTGTCATGCTGAGACATAGATAAATGTGCCATCTTTGAACATCATGTGTTTGCTGTATTTCACAGATGTCGAGGATGAATACATGGACCAATGTATGATTTCAGATGGCCCAATCGTTATATTAGATGATTGTGACGACTAGCGAACAACTATTATAATAAATATGTAACAATGCTTTCAATGATTGGTGCGCAGATTAACAATCACTACATAATGTTATCCTATAGTGCAAATATTTACTATGCACTTAATTATCATAATGATGTTGCTAAGCACAGAAGTTAGAACTTCTATTGATATTTTTTATTTTCTACTAACATTATATTTATTGCCATGTGATATATGCAACCAACATTATCACTCAGCAAACACATTAATCTACTATATATTATAATCTCACGTGTGACTTGTCAAAGAATGTAAATGGTACATAACAACTCGTCGACATTGTATCTGAACGTACACAATAACAATAGTGAGGTGATAGAAACTATTTAGTCGTGTGAATGTTATATTATCACCTAAGTTGTAGTGGTAACCTAACATGCATGAGCTAATCAATGTTAGGTAAAGATCATTAAACCATTAACTTTTGTGTGTACATTTAATTCACACGATTAACTATAGTTTAGTGTTATTAGCAAACGTTCAACACATACATAGCTAAGTGAGGCCGATGATAAAAGCAACATTATTATGTTGCTTTATATTATTTCTGGAAGAAATACATGCATCACACCAAAACGACAACACACACACACACACACAGTAGGTTGCTGAAATGTGTGCGTATGTAAATGTATACTTCATTTATGAAGTATGTTGACAGTAGTTATAAAGGATCATGATCATTTTGAATAAGTAAAGTGAATGAAATAAAAATTTTAATAACTACATTGTCATTGTGTTGAATGATTTAGGAAAAGTTGAGAATTCCAAAAACTATACTTTGGAATGGTGTTAACATTTTGACAAATGCTAGATGAACGTCAAATCAACACACATATTTGACTTATACATACACATGTGACAATGTAGTAATGAACATGAAGATGAAGTGAGAGAAGAACTAATCACATACATTGCAATGTTAATGATGTTTAACACATTAGGGTCTTTGCATACAAACATGCATTGAGTGTTAACATCGCTCATGTGCATGAATAGATGTTCTCCTCCCATAATCACTAGCTGAGCAGGGTTTATCCCCTTCTCTCCCCCCACCCCTATATTCCATGAATGGAAGTTGTAACGTTGCCAAAATTACATGTTATGTAATGTACGTAATGATAAAAAAACACACTGCACAATAACCACCAAGTGTAGATAAACGCACGGACACAATACAGAAACGACATGTTTCTATTGTCACATATTTTTCATTACGTTCTGTTTATACATCCTGTAACTATACCTGTATCGAGGTTTGCACATATTATGACAGATGTGAATTGAAATACATACCATGAGCCGAAATTGGAGTGATATACCTTGAAAAAGAAAACATGAATGACTATAAATCATTGTCATGACATGTTCATTAAGGTAAGCAACACACAGAAGTGACAATTTTGTATGTGATATGAAACAAAATCTATAATACGTCAAATATGATCTTAAATAAACAATAGTGTACACATCATTGTGACACACATGTCACACTCCAAAAGAAACATTGTATGTAACCATACTGCATTAGCTATTGACTATCGACATAGTAGGTTTATTGTGTATGCATAACCAAAAATAGCATGTACATAAAATATAGATTTTGTACACATTATTTCTTCACGTACACACAACACCTTTTAGTGGTAAGAAGTATAATACAACCTGTTGATTAATGACATACCTTTGCCACATGCAATTGTCCACACAGCAGAGAAGAGAAAGATGTGCGAACCATATTCATCTGTTTCCTAAGTAAATGGTATTTGTACAAATGTATTTATCATTACAATGAATTAATACATATATGTAGTTCTATGAACATATATGTATTTGCTTACATGAAAAATAGGTGTTAATGACATTCCGACGTGTCTCCACACCACCGGCTGTTTGCTCAGTGTCAGCTGGTAAATTTAAGGGATGATCCTCCCCCAAGCCCTGACGTATGTCGGTTTGTACATTATTGTGGAGTGCCAGATTGTGCAAAATGCAACATGCAATGACAATACTGCTGCGGCCGAGTTTATTCGAGCATTTGCCCGTTCTCGGCCGCAGCAGTAACTTGGCGCGCGCCGGAGGGTGCCGGGCGCGCGCCGAAGCAGCTGAAGAGCGCCCTCCGATCGGGGCGCTCTCCCTCTTGCTGCCGGGTCCGCCGGGTCCCCCGGAACCCCCTGTCGCTGTCCCCCACATCACGGGACACCAGGGCTCCCTCGGGGAGCCCTGGACGCACGTGCAGAGGGCGCAGGCACCCAATGACGCGTGACCGCGCATCGGTGATGCGCGGCACGCTGAGGGAGTGCGGCTAGCACGCCGGGGCATCCCCCGGCTTGCGGTGCTAGCCGTGCTCGGATTAAACGTGTCGGTAGTGTATCTGACACTTTAGCAGGCTTATATTGCAATGCCCCCCCTGTTCTATCTAAACACCAAAATCGTGTTTTCAGAAGCCCAAATGTCCTCTCTATGACGGATTGGGTAGATATATGGGCAACATTGTACCTCTCCTCTGCTTCACATTGAGGGTTTGCCACCGGGTCATCAGCCACGGCCTAATTCCGTATCCTGAGTCACCTATAATCCATCGTGCCAAAAAATGAAACAATTTGTGTTAACATTATTACATTGAACAGTTCATATAAAAACTAGAGTTGTTTGTTAACACATCATAATATGTACTCACCCCCCAGCCAACCAGGTCCAAAATAGCCTTCTTCGAAAGCATGGAAGACTGATGAGTTTCTCAGGATAGAGGAATCGTGACTGGAACCAGGGAATTTGCCTATCACATGCATAATCTTCATCGTGGCATCGCATACCACCTGTACATTCAGGGAATGGTAGTGCTTACGGTTGCGGTAAGCATGCTCACTCTGACTAGGCGGGATCAAAGCAACACTATTGCACCTATCACACATGGTATCCCGGCTATGGTATAAAAGCCATTCCTGACTTCCAGCCACTCTGTGTGCTTTGTAGGAAAATGAGCATTTTAACAAGCCCAGGGACTGCACGACCTCTGGCTGTCACAAAATCTAAATCTCCCCATATCTCTTCCTAAAGAGCTAAGATTGCTGCTGAACTCAAACGATAGCGACTTACAATCTCCTCCTCACTCATCCCATCTAACATGGTTCTCTCCCTGTACAAACGAGGATGAGGCACAACTTCTCTCCTCTCTCTTCTCCTCTCATCTCCTTGCCCTCTCCCTCTCCCTCGACCTCTTCCTCTCCCTCTCCTGTCCGTGTGCCTGTCCCTGTCACTGTCCCTGTCTTCTCTGTCCCTGTCCCTTCCTTGGCCTGTGACATCCTCTCCATCAGCAAGCCTCTCGTCCAATAGAATCTTCCTCCGTCTCATAAACATTCGCATCATTTTCATGTCTGTAGCTGTGAATGTGCACGTAATTGCCCTCCTTTAAATACTTATGTGATGATGTCAGGTGACTTGCTGAAGTGCAAGGTGTTACATTAACATATCCAAGTTGTTCACTCCCAACATGTATCCAGTTCCAATTAAATGGATTATTTATGTGTGTTCACCAGGCAATCTTGATATTTGAGAATGATGTAACGTTAAGCTTTGAACAACCATTTATTGGCAAGTATTTCTGGAATGTGTAATGCATGCACCACTTCAGAACGCAACACTCAGTCATCTAATTAGGATACAACCATGACATTGACATTGAGAAACTACGTTGCAACATGTGTAATTTGGCATGTTATTGTCACCTGTTCACATGAACTAATTGTAATGTGCATATGCATAATGTAATGCCATCAGGATACTTGCTATTGATTCAGTTTCAATCGTGTAAAAATGAGTAACTATTATAGATGTGTGTATAAGTTAGCATGAAGTGATTTTAATGCATCGTGTACAATGTAAACATGCAATGTTATTGAGTGTCCAATTGCGGACGTCATCAAAAGAGGGAGGTCACAAAGTACATGTAAACATGAAAAAAAACAGCTACAGTACATTTACATTTGATCATGCGTTACACATTCAAAGCATTCTGTAATGTATACCAACATTACTATACGCTGGATCTGTTAGGTGTGTGAAATGTGTTACATCATATAATAAATTGAAGCACACTTAAGTAACATGTTTCATATTATGTGACCTGTTCCTTTAAGAGTTGAGTATAGCATTTCCCATTGATACATCATAACATTAAGACTAATGTGACACGCAAATCATCATAACATATAAAAGTACAATGTTATGCCAATAATAAACGTAAGCGCTGACACGATGAAGTGAATGACCTCGACACTGTAATGCCAAGCACATTTTTATTATGAGCAATAGAACGTAAACACTCATATAATGTTATAAGTCCCCGCTCCATTGACTCCATTGATATAGAGATGAGGTTTGTTTTCTAAGTGCTGTCCCGGCAACCTTGCCGATCCTTCTCCCCTCCAACTTGCCAACTTTAGTTGGCGGGACAAATTGCCGATGAAATCTCCATTTCTGTGTGCCGATCAGCACCGATAAGCTGATCGGGGCTACTAGAATACAGCCAATTTCAAAAAGTGGCAAAAAGTGCCGATAAGTGGGTTATCGCCAGCCGCCTGCCGATAATTTTTTATCGGGAAGACAAAATGCCGATTTTTGCCACTTATCGGCGCTTACTGAATCGCAAATGCAATTTTGGCGAGAAAATGTCGATAAAAGCCTTATCGGCGCTTACTGCATGAGGCCCATAGTCTCCCATACTTTCACCTTACCCATGCAGTCTACAAGCGCATTTTTAGTTGCATATACGTGCAATGTTACATTGTCAGCTTACCATTTGACAAGTACACATTGTGACAGAGTCATAGACTCTATATATTAGTAGGAGGTTGCATTATGCCTGTTTTCCAGAATATGATGCGTTAACTCCACTAATTAAACAAGCCACAGGTGATCCTAATTATGTGAGCTTACCTGCTTTAAAAAGAGGAAGAGGGAATGCCTCTGGTACAGTACTCTCTCTCAGACACTGAGAGAGGACAGAGGAAAGCTGACAGACACAGGCTGCTCAGACTTATGCTGTCCCAAATGGAATAAAACTCCCAGATAATGAGCCAAGTGGTTTTACCAAATATTGTTGGTCTGGTCTAGGTTAGCTAACCAGCTGGGTAGATAAGCTTAACCTTGTTTAGTTAGCTCCCCTCACAGGGATAGCAAAAAAACAGCATATAGCGCACAGCCAGGGAGCCAGGTGATAATAATAATAATATTCAGGCTCCTTCCAATGAAACGCCAGGAGAACCAACGGAACCCATGCAATTGGGCAATTTGCGTTTGAAAAAACGGGAGAAGCAGCATCGGCGATCCTTGAGGTTTTGTCTCTACTGCGGCTAAAATGGTCATGTGGTACGAACCTATCCTAAGAAGTCGGGCAATTCCCACGCCCAGAGCAAGTAGGGGAGTTTCCTCTGGGTATCTGCACCTTCTGGCCATCTCCTTGTCACTTGATGGTCCCCATCTGCCTATCCTGGAAAGACCAATCAATGATAACCAAGACTTTCATGGACTCCGGAGCCACTGGTATATTTGTGGATGATGCCTTCGCTCAACGGATCAAGATTCCTCTCCAGAGAAAGGACGTACCCCATGGTATCTCTTCCATTGATGGTAGACCGCTGGGATCGGGGGTAATATCACAAGAGATGATTCAAATCAGAGCTACGGTTGGTGTTTTGCACCACAAACTCGGCCAGCTGGATTTAATCAATTCCCCAGCCATCGATATGGTTCTAGGGCTTCCATTGCTACGTACCCACAATCCCCAGATTGACTAGATTTTGGGAAGATAAGAACTTGGGGGTCTGCCTGCCATGGCAAATGTCTTTCACCATGTCATTCATGGGATCTCTTCTACTGCCTGCACAGGTGGGCATACCCTGTCTCCCGGCCTGTTATTCTGACCTGAGGCAGGTCATCGACAAGGGACAGGCTGAAGAATTACCTGTGCATCAACCGTTTGATTGTGCGATCGATCTCCTTCCTGGGATGACTCCTCCTCGTGAAGGAACAGACTCCTCATCGATCAGCGGTGTTGATATAGTATTGAACCACAAACTTCAGAAAACTGGCTTTCAGAAACGGAAACCAAAATCGATAAGGACATACATTGATGAGAACCTGAAGCGAGGATTAATTCACAAATCCTGTTCTCCTGCTGGTGCAGATTTTTACTTTGTGGCAAAGAAGGACGGGTCATTGAGACCTTGTATTGATTAACGGGGTTTGAATAAAATCACTGTCAAGAACCGGTATCCTCTTCCTCTGATCACCAAACTCTTTGATCGTCTACGTGATGCAACAGTTTTTGCCAAGCTCAATTTAAGAGGGGCCTGTAACCTGATAAGGATAAAGCAGGATGATGAGTGAAAACCACTTTCAACACATGTGATGGCCACTACAAGTACTTGGTGATGCCCTTCGGCCTATGCAATGCACCCGCAGTGTTCCAGTTCTTCATGAAATAAATTTTCAGAGACATGTTAGACTCCTCAGTTATCATATACATTTATGATATCCTCTTCTATTCTAAAACCCTGGAACAACATCATCAGCAGGTGAGGGTGGTAATTAAACATCTCCTGGAGAATAATCTCTTCACTAAATTCGAGAAGTGTGAATTCGAGAAATCCCATCTTCCTTTTTTCGGATACATCATCTGCCCAGGGCCTAAAAATGGATCATGGAAAGGTTGCTGCTGTTCTGGACTTGACAGTACCTAAGGGATTAAAAACCATTCAGAGATTCTTGGGTTTGCAAATTATTACAGGCGATTCATTTGGGGTTTTTCCAAAATGATTGCACCATCACAGCCATGACAAAAAACAGGCAGATCACATCAACTGGTCTCCGCAGGATCGGCAGCTTTCTTGAGCTCTGCCTTGCCTTTGTTTCTCCTGCTACCGATCTCAACCTCGGAACCGGACCTTACTACTCTGTGCCTGCTGTCTGCCTCGACCCCAGAACCGTACCTGACTATCTTTGCATCTCAGGACTCTGATCCCAGACCAAGGTTGGTGTTTTGCTCCCTACCTCTGCCCTGCGGATCAGTATCTTGTTCTGCAGTCAGCAACGTTACAATTTTATGAGTCTATTTATGGGATTTACCTGAATTCAGTTTAGACTTTTAATCCCTATTACAAGGGAGTCATAACACTTGACTTTAGCCTGATTTGGTTCTATAACCAGTACCTATTATTAATATCAGCAGCACTTTATGTTTTGTTAGTTTTGTGTCATTTATTTTATTATATACAGTATAGTACCTAATAAAGGTTACATTTTAATTCACTCATATACATAGCGTTGAATGCTAGATAACGGGGGCCTTTTTTGTTCTCGTCTCTTAGAGATCAGTGGTCGAGCAGTGCATCCTAAAAGTTTTTTTATTTAATTCCCCATTTAATTTAGAAGGCTTGAAACAGGGTGACCCCCTGAGCAAAGTGCCATTATTTTCAGCTCTGGTTCCATAGATATTTTCCGGGGAAGTTACTGGGTTTTAATCTCCCTCTAGGGAAACACAACAGCTCCATATCTGGTCACCGGTTCATCCAAGTAATTACCTAAAACAGAGTTCATATGCCACATTCATTAAGGAGAGTGGAATCAACTGTGTCCGAACACCTCCAGAGTAAACAACTGTATTATGCACTAGTATACTATTAACTGAATAACATACTGTAGTACTTTGCTTACATAGCTGTTGTGTGTATTTCTTGTAATTCTTGGAAATACACATACTGTATTTGTCTCTATACTTACAGATTTCCTGATTTGAGCCACAGGGAATTGGTGTGGCATGCATTAAAAAATTATCTGCGCAAGTATGTGAAGTCTGCTAACGAAGATGGACTAGTGAAGGGGATCAAGAATTTTCTGGAAGGAATGTCTAAGTGTAGAAACTTGCTATCAACAACCTAAACCATATAAAAATGTGTCATATGTGGTTATTGAAATAATGGGAAAAGGGATGTAGTATTATAGTAATGTATAATTGTTTTATAATTTTGTATTTGTCATAAAAAATGTTTATGTTTTCCCTTATACTAAAGGAGTGTGCATGGTTAATTCAAATTTGCGCTTTTAGTAAGTGTAAAGAAAGGATGAGGGAAATGGGCCAGTAAATGTTATTCAGATCTGTTACTTATCTTCGAATCCATATGCAAAGTAATCATGGAGTGATAATAGCTCTATACATTGCATATAAATCAAGTCTGTATTGAAACCTTTAGTTTCAGAGGCCATATCCACCATGACCCTGAGGGAGATGACCAGGGGCTTTCCCATCATTCAAGTTGAATGCAGCTACAGTGAGAGCCTGGCAAGTACAGATTCAGGTCAGTCTTCTGCTTGCTTAATCCCCAAAATATGTTTTTCTTTGTTTGCATTAAGCAACAGCCGCATCTCAGTGCTCAGAAGCACAATTGATGGATGGGGGAGGGAAAAGTATATTTATTTAGTATCTAATGGTTTTTTTGCAATGGTTTTGCTACAGTATGTTTAATCGCCAAACGCCAATTTAATTTTTGTAATAGGAAAGTATGGCATAAATAACTGCGGGGTAGCCTCACAATACTCTCCCACAAATGATTACAATATCACTATGGTATAGACCAGTAACACATTTATCACAAAACTAAACCTATCCAGTGCATGAACAGGGGTCAACTCAGAGAGCCTTATTTACACTTAATATAGTGATTGTCCAAGTAAACACTTCAAACAATGGTATGTCCCAAAAGCTGTTTAATAAAACCGTTTTAATAGTCACAGAAAAATGTAATATTGCAGGTTTAGGGAACAGGTGACTAGTTTTGACTTTTGATGCAGTGTCAACGGCATATTCAGATTTGCACTTTTGGTAAGAAAAGATTGGCTGAGGGAAATGGTCCACAACTCTAAATTTCATTCAAACTTGTTATTAATTCCCTAATTCTTATGTAATTATGGAGCGATAATGGCTATGTACAATGCATGTTTTCAGTGTATTGCATGCTTGTATTGAAACCTTTTGTTACAAGAATATTACACCTGCAGAGGACACATCACACCAAATTAATTAGGTGGGTGGAAGGGGGTGGTGTACAGACTACTAATAATTTAATACTGTAGCAAGTTTCTGATGCTATTTTTATAACAGGGAAAGATCCTTCTCCAGTAGGGTACATACTGTATAAAGTACACTCCACATTCATCCCCCTTTCTCACACAGCACACTAACCCTCTTTTGTTCACCATAAACACCAGTCACCAACTGCTTGAGTGATTACTAGAGTGCTAATACACTTGTATATCTACAAAAAATAGTTTAACACAAAACATAAGAAGGTAGAAAAAACAGGATATTCAGCGCTCGTGCTGTATGATGGTGTGGATGATCCCTTTGCAGCATGAAAGCTCAGGATCCTGTGCAGCCACCGCGAGTCTGCTGACTGTCTCAGTGTGAGTGTCCGTTTCCCCTTGCCAGTGCCCAACCTTAAGGCGGTTTCTATACAAATCTGTTGATAGGTTGTTTTCCTGTTTGTTTTTTTCTTTCATGTGTTTTTATATAAATTTTACTGTATTTGTATACTGTGCAGCTTAGGGTTTAGTCACCATCAGGTGTTCTCCTGGGTAGTACTTAGCCGTCCAGCTGCACAGCTGTTCTGAGGTGGGGTTGGATCCCCTCAGAGTTTGTGTGTATTTTTAATAAATTACCTTCCACTAATCCCTGGTGCGCATTTGTGCATTTTTTATTATCTTACAAAACATAAGAATATTACAAATATATCAAATATTGTGGGGCCTATGCAGTAAGCGTTCATAAGCCACTTATCGAGCACTTATCGCCCAAAATGCCTACTGCTATTCAGTAAGCCTCGATAAGTGGGCGATAAAGGCCTGAATCGCCCCCAATTTTTTGTTTAAAAACAAATCGCAGAGTGAGTCGCAATAAGCCACTTATTCCCACTTTTCGGAATGTTCAAAACTCGTGCAATTCTAGTTGCCGCGAGTAGGTTATCGACACCTATTGACGCTCTAGAATGGCGATTTTCTCCCCAAATCTAAACACGAGATTGGGTATTTAGTTCCCACAATATGATTGGATGAAATACCATGTGACACCGGCCATTTTTGAATTAGTGACGTCATCTTAAAGGAAAATGAAGCACGGCCATTCTGATTGGCTGGTATCATTCCCTTTAAATGACGTCATTAAAAAAAAGGAGGCAAATGCTTTTAACAACCAATCAGATGGCTGTTGAAACTTTTCCTGCCCAAATGTGACATCACAAACCATATTTAAGGCCATGACGCCTATTTGAGCCCAAGAAGCCAATGAGACAACATCGTGTTGTGGATCTATCATTGTGTTTTTAGACTGACAGATGAAGATAGACAATAAAGAAAATGAAAAAATAATTACAGAAGATATAAGAAGCGGATTAAAGAGAAAAGAAAGAAGAATTGGGTTACCTGATCTGGATCTTCATGGCGGATGGCATCGGATGCAGTTTCAGGCTTTCCCAGTACGTGAGTTTCCTGATTCCCCGGGAGTCGAGTGCCAACACTTCTAAAGGTAAGTAAAATATTGAATGTATGTAAATGTATTTTTTTACAGGTTTTTCGATTGGATATGATTTTTTTATTTTTTCATTGCACGTTGACTGATAATGTATTGATCTGTACCGCTTTAGGGTACAGATCAGTACATTATTAGGCCAATGCATTTTTTTTAATTTCTTGTTTTGTATTAAGTGTGATTTTTTCATTGCGTGTTTATTATGTGGATGTAATTGTTTGTCATTTTGCTGCCTTATTTTTAATTTTTGTTGTGATTTACTTTTTTTTAATTAATGATGTCTTGTGTTGGGTAATGCTTTTAATGGTTGTGGTACCGAGTTGTTTTATTAATTGCTTTGTTGGTTAGTGGTTGAATTACTTCCTTGTTGTTAAACCGAGTTGTTTTATTAATTAACTGCTTTGTTGGTTAATGGTGGAATTAATTAATTACTTTGTTGGTTAATGGTGGAATTAATTCATTTCTGTGTTGGGTAGTGCTTGTATTAATTGCATTTGTTGGCTAGTGTTTTAATTTAGTGAATTGTAGTGTTTAGAGGTTTTGAAATGTTTTATTATTGTGTCTTTTGTGCATTATGTATTGTGATTAGGGTGCCCATTGAGTGCTATAGTGGCTTATCAGGCCTATATTATATGGGTATGATGTACCACTACGACACTCAATGGGCCCGGGGTGGGTGGTTAGGCCTCCCGGGTGGGTAGCAGGGGCCGTGGTTAACCCCCTAATTACTATAGCGGTTAAGGGGTTAGGGGCCATTAGAATGTATTTCGCTATCTATTTTTTCTGGCAACGGAGGACATGGACCTGCAGTAAGCTGACGAGGATGCCCTTCATATTGCCAGGAGTAAGTAGAACTATTTTATTTACGTTATGTATGATGCCTGATTAATGTTGTGTTTAATCATTTGGAAATAATCTATTATCCATATCTGGATAATAGTTATTTTGACCATTACTGTACTGTATTTGTTTTGGTGGAGAGGGTATTAATCATGTGTGTAAAAAAATAAATCATGGTTTAATGGGGGTCACAGGGTGGGTTGTGTATTGGTGCTTACTAAATATTTTAAAATTACATTTTTAATGCTAGTATAGATGAGCAGAATTGCATTGGTTTCAGATCTGGGGACCCCCTGCTTCCCGAGATACAGGTCCTGTTATGGGGTGCCGGTATCTCCTATGCATGGAAATGTCTTGCGTCAAGTGACTGTGGGAATCAAATGCAAAGGAGATACCGGCACCCCATAATAGGGCCTGTATCTTGAGAAGCAGGGGGTCTCTGGACCTGAAACCAATGCGGTTCTGCTCCAGAGACCTCCTGCTCATCTACACTAGTAATAAAATGTACAATGCAAAACATAAATTTCGGGCGAGATTTGTGCTTGAAGAGGCAGCTCTCTCTGCAGCAGAAAGGAATCGCCGGGAAAGGTCTTTTCAGAGAGGCGATCCTATCGCCGGCGACAACTCGCCTGTTTTGGGAATTTTGCTATCACAGATAATTGACACTTTCTGAATACCGTGATAGCAATGCTCATAAAAACGGTGATTTAAATGGCCCAGCGATTTTTGTTATGAACTTTTACTGCATAGGCCCCTTTGAATGTTACAATATACACTATTTCTGAACAAAATGTGATGTGGGTTTCTGTCCCCACAGTGTTTGCTGCTGATGGGTGGCAATAATAACTGCAGAAATCTTTTGTGATAATTAGGTTCCGGTATTTTCCTTGAAAGTATTCAAAAGCCAGTACAACCAAGAGATAACCCCGCTGTGTTTGGCGATAATGAGGGTAAAAATCACTGAAAAAACTGCAAGTAGCCAAGGAATGGAAAAAGCAATATTCCAGATACTGTATGCCAGTGTTGTCCTTCAAAGTATCCAAGAATCAAGTGCCCAAGCACAAAGTGAAAAAAAGTCAGTACTTTTGCATCTGCATCCATCATGCACTTCAATATAACATATTCCAATCCATAATCTCATCCTGTGTGTTTAATAATTATTTGATCAAATTGGGTGACATTTTCTGCCCAACATATATTTCATATTTAACATAGTGTCAGGAAAGTGATATAAACATTGTGTTTCATCTTTGCTCTTATGATGATCAATACGTGTTTTTAATATTAATAGATATTACAGGGATAACACTCTGATTATAAACCATAATCACACACATACTGTATATAGTTTATTGCTATGCATTTACTTTTGGTAGTAACTGTTCTTTACATTTCTTACTGTACAATAAGTCATTCATTATTAATATGGAGTCAAAAAATATGTAGAAATAAAGGGTGATATGCAATAAGGCCTTTAAACTTGACCTATTTAAGGTCAGATTTAAAGTGTTTACCATACTACTGTAAACACAAATACAGTGGCAAGAAAAAGTTTGTGAACCCCTTAGGATTTTCAAATATTTCATATATTTAAAAAAAAAAAAATTGTTATTAGATCATCTTAATCGAAGTCCTAATAATAGATAAAGATAACCTGATCAGAAAAATCACACAAACATGATACTTTTCCAACATTTGTTTATTCAAAAAATATTCAATATTCAATATCCATGTGTGGAAAAGTATGTGAACCTTTAGATTCAGTACCTGGTGGCACCCCCTTATGCAGCAATGACTTCAACGAAGCATTTCCTGTAACTGCTGGTCAGCCTCTTACATCGGTTTTGAGGAATTTTTGCCCATTCCTCTTACTGTACATAACTGCTTCAACTCAGTGACATTTGATGGCTTTCTTGCATGAACCGCTCACTTCAGGTCCAGCCACAATATGTTGATGGGGATTAGGTCCGGACTTTGACTAGAGGCCATTGTAAAACGTAGAATTTCTTCTTCTGCAGCCATTCTTTTGTAGATCTGCTTGTACGTTTAGGATCGTAGTTTTGCTGCATGACCCACTTTCACTTCAGCTTCAGTTTACAGATGGATGACCATACATTCTTCTCTAGAATCTTCTGATACAATACAGAATTCATAGTTGTGTCAATGATGGAAAGCTGTCCAGGTCCTCAGGCAGCATAGCAGCCTTAAACCCTCACACACCCACCACCATACTTGATAAAAACAAAAACACCCAGGTGTGCTAAGGTGCGCAAAGTGTGAGCTGGGCTGTATAGGATGTAAGTATGGTCCTAAAAAAGGATGCTTGGTAACAATTACTTAAATGTGTGTGCATACAGTGTGTTAAAACACACACAATAAATGAAAAAATGACAAATAAAATACCATAAAAACCACTGATTGATCTATACCCTAAAGAATGTAGTGACAGAGCGCATGTGAGGATTCTGGAGCCACGCCGCTCTCGGCGTGCTCCTCACTTACCTGCAGCTCCATTTGGGTCTCCCGCGGCACACGTGGACTCCGGAGGCAAGCCGCCGTCAGCTTTTCCCTCTATGCGCGCGCGCGCACATCTTCCTTCCTCTTCTGCTCTCAGAGCAGGGCGTGGGTCTGCGCACGCAGCCGACGGCACTGCCTCACGGAGGCGCGGCCACACGGAGGCGCTCCCGCCTCTTAAAGGCACAGCGCCTCTTTTGATGGCTACCACCAAACTCAGCCAGGCTGCTGGGCTTTATGGCTCCTCCCCTGGGACTCCTTCTGGACCTATACCTGCTGTAACCTGGCCTTTCCACACACCCCTACCTTGCTGCGCTGCTATTGGTTCCTCTCTCCTATATATACCCTGCAGAGTCACTGACTCGTTGGCTGAGCATAGAACCAGTTGTTCTCACCATTCTCTGCCTCCTTAGTCTATTCCGCAGACTTCCTCGTGAACTGAACCGGCTTCCGCTACGTCTACCTGTACCTCTGGCATCCCGAACTCGGCTTACAGCTACACGACTCTCCGCACCTCTGGCATCCCGAACTCGGCTTACAGCTACACGACTCTCCGCACCTCTGGCATCCCGATCCTGGCTTACGGTAAACTACAACGTCCCTCTCTCTTACCCCGGACTTGGCTAACGGCCCCTCTACCTACCGTACCTCTCCTACCCCGATCCGGAATCCCAGACCACTCTTCAATCAAGACGTGCCCTCGTGGCTGTGGGTGGCGTTATTTCCTATCCCACCTCAGCACCGCGGTACCGTCTCGTTTGTGGTGAGCACATCCTAACATTATGCTCAGCCCAACAAACATGGACCCCGCTGAGGTGGAGCGCACTTTAAACGCTCATACTGCTCTGTTTGCCAGACTAGAGACTTACCTAGACCAAGCAGATAAACGGACAGATACCTTGCAGCACACCGTCCATACCCTTACTCTTCAATTTCGTACCCTCTCTCAGCAACTGTCTCCCGTGGCAGCTCCTGTACCGGCTAATCCTGCTCCGACACCTCCGTCTGCGTCTGCTCCGGAACCACGGATTCCGCCTCCCAGACACTATGCGGGGGATCCTCGAGGATGCCGGGGTTTCATTAACCAATGTCTCGTCCAATTTAACTTCTCTCCCTCTCGCTTTGTGTCTTCTGTCTCCAAGGTTGGTTACATCTACTCCCTTCTCACCGACCAGGCACTGGCGTGGGCCTCTCCCATTTGGTAACGACAGGGGGCCATCACACAGGACATCGATCTCTTCGTCGAGGAATTCCGAAGAGTCTTCGATACTCCCGCACGGAGGTTAACGGCATCTTCTGCTCTTCACCACATAATCCAGGGAGATCGTTCGGTTGCCGTGTATGCAGTGGAGTTCCGCACCCTTGCTGCTGAGACAGGTTGGAATGATGAGGCTCTATCTTCTGCATTCTGGCAAGGTCTGTCGGAGACCCTAAAGGATGAGCTTGCTGCACGAGATCGTCCCACTAACCTGGAGGAGTTGATCGCTCTCTCCATTCGTGTGGATCAGCGTCTGCTGGAGCGGAAATACGAGCGTTCCCATGTCCGTATACGGGTTTCAAGAACTCTTGCTCCCTCCTTCGTGGCTCCGCTACCTCCTTCCGGGGACATTCCAGAACCCATGCAGTTGGGAGGCAATAGGCTGTCTCCTGCTGAGAAACTGCATCGGCGCAAGGCCGGCCTTTGCATGTACTGTGGCAATTCCGGTCACGCTGTACCCCAGTGTCCTCACGCACCGGGAAACGCCAGCTCCCAATGAGATCCCGGAGAGTTTTGTTGGGAATATTGACACTTTCTCCCATCGTCCAGAACATCCTTCCCACCAGGATAACCTTGCCCATTACACTGTCTGGAGAGGGGTTTCACACTCCGGCACAAGCGTTCATTGACTCTGGTTCTGCAGGTAATTTCATTGATGAGACTTTTGCTAGACTGAACAATATCCCTTTGGTCAACAGGAGGACGCCGGTAGTACTGGAGGCCATTGACGGTCGACCGCTTAAACCAGCTTTTATCACGCTACAGACGGTGCCTCTTCTTCTACAATTCGTCAACGTCCATACGGAGATCATTACCCTCGATGTAATCCACACTCCTTCTGCTGAGTTGATTTTGGGTCTTCCTTGGCTTCAACTTCATAATCCTCGCATCGACTGGACGGATCAGAAACCTATCCAGTGGGCTCCTTCTTGTGCCAAGACCTGTACCCAGATTTTCAAGAGAATTGGTGGTTTGTCTACCTTATCTGAGAAGATTAACTCCTTACCCTTTGAGTACTGGGAATTCCGTGATGTTTTCGACAAGGCACGTTCCGAGATTCTACCTCCACAACGTTCTTTTGATTGTCCTATCGACCTACTTCCGGGCGCACCTCTTCCCAGGGCAAGATCCTATCCTCTCTCTCTCCCAGAGACAAAGGCCATGAACACTTACATCGCTGAGAACTTAGAGAGGGGTTTCATCAGAAAATCGTCTTCCCCGGTCGGAGCAGGCTTCTTCTTTGTCAAAAAAAAGGACGGCTCTCTCCGCCCATGCATAGACTACCGGGGTTTGAACAATATCACTCGTAAAAATCGCTATCCTCTGCCTTTGATTCCGGAGCTCTTCGACCGTCTCCAGGGAGCAAATATCTTTTCTAAACTGGATCTAAGAGGTGCCTACAATTTAGTAAGGATACGAGAGGGGGACGAGTGGAAGACTGCTTTTAACACTCATGACGGCCACTATGAATATCTGGTTATGCCGTTCGGTTTGTGCAACGCACCAGCAGTTTTCCAGGATTTTGTCAACGAGATTTTTCGGGACATTCTGAACTCATTTCTTATTGTTTACTTGGATGACATCCTCATTTTTTCTAAATCCACTCAAGAACACATCAAACATGTTCAACAAGTACTGTTACGTCTTCGGGAGAACCATCTTTTTGCGAAGCTGGAGAAATGTCAGTTCCACCTCAAATCTGTTGCATTTTTGGGTTACGTCATCTCGGACTCTGGTTTTAACATGGATCCAGAGAAACTTAAGGCTATTCTGGACTGGCCTCGTCCGACTACTCTTAGAGCCGTGCAACGTTTTTTAGGTTTTGCAAACTATTATCGACGTTTCATCCGCAATTTTTCGTCCACTGTATCTCCCATAACTGCCCTCACCAAGAAGGGTGCTGATCCTTCATCTTGGTCGGAGTCCGCCATAAGGGCGTTTGATCTGCTTAAGAGGGCTTTTGTGTCTGCTCCCATCCTCACCCACCCAGATCCTAAACTCCCATTTACCTTGGAGGTGGATGCTTCGGACATTGGGGCTGGGGCTGTTCTGTCCCAGAGAACTTCTCCCTTAGCCAGACTGCATCCATGTGCGTTTTTCTCAAAGAAATTTTCGTCCGCTGAACGGAATTATGATGTCGGGAATAGGGAGCTTTTAGCGATCAAGTTGGCTTTAGAGGAGTGGAGACATTTCTTAGAGGGTACTGAGACACCCATTACCATTCTGACGGATCATAAGAATCTCCTCTACCTAGAAGGGGCACGGCGTTTGAACGCTCGACAAGCCCGCTGGGCTTTGTTTTTTTCACGATTTAACTTTCTCATTTCCTTCATTCCTGGCTCCAAGAATCTAAAAGCGGACGCCCTATCACGACAGTTTCTGGCGGAGGACAGGTCTGAGGAGCAGCTGGAGTCTATTATTCCTTCTAGTTGTATCCTCTCCGCTAATTCGTTTGATATCATGGGCAAAATTCAATCCGAACAGTCACGGATTCCTGAGGGACTCAAGGTTCCGGAGGGAAGACTCTACACGGCACCTCAACACCGCAAGAAGGTTCTCGAGTGGTGTCATTCCTCTAAATCAGCAGGACACCCAGGGATACGGAAGACCAACGATCTGGTTCAACGTACCTTCTGGTGGCCTGAGAGGGCTAAAGATGTGGAGGAGTTTGTCAAGGCGTGTAATATTTGCGCTCGCAACAAGGTGCCTCGGGTCAAACCTGCTGGGCTTCTACTTCCGTTACCCATTCCAGACCGTCCCTGGAGCCATATTTCTATGGACTTTATTGTAGAGCTTCCAGAGTCCAAAGGAAAGAATACCATTCTGGTGGTCATCGATCGTTTTTCCAAACAGTCGCACCTTGTTCCTTTGAGGGGTCTACCAAATTCCCCCAGGCTGGCAGATGTCTTCATTCAGGAGATTTTTCGTCTTCACGGAGTACCTTCTACCATTGTCTCGGATCGTGGGTCTCAATTCGTGTCGAGGTTTTGGCGTGCCTTTTCCCAGAAGTTGGGGATTTCGCTTCAGTTCTCTTCTGGGTACCATCCACAGACCAATGGACAGACGGAGAGGGCCAACCAAAACCTGGAACAATACCTTCGATGTTTTATAACTGATACACAGGAGGACTGGGTGGATCTTCTTCCATGGGCCGAGTTTGCTCTGAACTCTCTTCGCAATGATTCTACCCAAGAATCTCCATTTTTTATAAACTTTGGATTTCATCCGTCTCGGTCACCTTTCTCTTCTCTCTCCTCAGGTGTGCCAGCAGTGGACAAGCACGTCTCTCGCCTGAGGGTCTTATGGTCTAAGATTCAGGAGAATTTGAAGCTCGCTACAGGGAGACAGAAAATCCAGGCTGATCGACTTCGACGTCAAGTACCGGAGTTCGCCCCAGGAGACAGGGTATGGCTCTCGTCCAGGAATATCCGTTTGAAGGTTCCTACCATGAAGCTCGCTCCCAAGTTCCTCGGTCCCTTTACCATACTTAGGAGGATTAATCCTGTGGCTTACAAGCTATGTCTTCCACCTTCTATGAAGATACCTTCGGTCTTCCATGTGTCCTTACTGAAACCAGTGTTTCAGAGTCCTCGCTTTTCCAGAAGAACTTCTCCTCCACGTCCGATTATGATTCAAGGTCAACAGGAATACGAGGTGCAGTTTGTCCTGGATTCTAGAATTTCCAGAGGAGGAGTACAATACTTGGTTCACTGGAAGGGGTACGGACCAGAGGAGCGTTCATGGATTCCTCACCGGGATCTTCACGCACCTC